>NC_073305.1:201454855-201489855 GCF_027595985.1 Sorex araneus | reverse complement strand
AAAATTACAAAATACTTGATTCATGTACCTATTTTATCTACTTATTTACGCATGGTCCTGTGAAAAATTCTCAGGCAAAAATTGGGGGAAAAATATTAGAAGCCTGTTGTTAGCTGACCAGATCAGAAACAATGGGTGAACTCAAACCGAAACCATTTTTGTCAGCTGGAGCCAAAGTGATTTTACAATCCTATATACTGCTTTTCCTATTTCAGTTACTTCCTTGAGATAGTCCTGTGGTGTGTGTGTGTGTGTGTGTGTGTGTGTGTGTGTGTGTGTGTGTGTGTGTATGAGAGAGAGAGAGAGAGAGAGAGAGAGAGAATCTTGATAAGCCTGCTTACCCTGCCAATCCATGTTTGAATGTTGCCTCCAACTGCATACTGCCCTTGCACATGCATCATATCATCCTATGTTTCAGACCACGGAAAGGGGCATGACCTGGAAGGTACCACAGCTAGTCATGACCAAACAAGACTGAAAATGAGTCCAGGCTTCAATTTCATATGGAGGGCTGCATCAGGAAAGAAGCACAAAGACACTGTAGTGGTCCAGGGAAAGACCAAGGGAAGGTGCGGTCTGGTGCTCTTTGAAGACTGGTGGACTAGGGCAACAGGCCTCTCTCCCCAGAGTGGGGATCTTTCTTTAAAAGAACAAATGAGTTTTCTGGAGGGAAAAAAAATCTGTTTATCGTCACAACATGACATGGTCTCCAATTGCAAGGCCCTTCTGCCCCCCAACCCAAAACACCCACCACTTTGAACATGCCGCCACTGGGAGACTGGTCACATGGGTTGCAGAAGGCTGGTACAGCACACTGAGGACTAACTCTGACTAGTGCTCTGAGTATCCATCCGCCAGGCTAAGCTACACTCCCCTCCTCAAAGCGTTATCTCTCTCAGTGTCAGCCTGAGGTAACTCTGGAGCCCCAGGAAATGACAGGTCTTTTCACTGTGTGTCAGAAGACACATTGCATCACCTTCTTTCTGGGATAGATTCTCCCTTTTCTGGCCAGCGAGCAGAATTCTCTCTCTTCCTAACCTCTGAGATTCTCATAATTGTCTCCCCCACTGCTAAATCTCCCTCCTGACATTTCATTCTGGAGGCCTGTCAGATGAAGGCAGGCTTAATCTGTCTGACGCCCTGTTTGTGACCAAGCTACAAATGCCTCTTGCCTTCCGCTTCTCAGGGACCTGGCGCTGACTTGCTAGACATGTCTGGATCTCTCAGGTTGAGGGTCCAATTCGGTAAGGCCTGCTGCTGACTCGCCCTCATAGGAAGAGACTACTAATTCTCCATGTTCATCTCTTCAAGAGCTTCACTGGCACTTACTTTCCAAGGTCTCCGATGATTCAGGTCTAGTGAAAGCATCACAAATAATCCATAGCCTCTGGATCTGTTGACAAACAATGGCCTGGCAAACCTTGTTCTAGAAAGCAGGAAACTATGGGCCCATAGTCACTGGGACTTGCTATGCTCACTGTTGTGTGCTCTTATTGAATTTCCACTGTCATTCTACATGAGAAATAATAGTCTCCTTTCCTCAACAGATATGTGAACATTTGAGGTAGTTTACTCAGCTCCTTTCTTCAAAGTCAAATCCAGGAAAATATCCATTTTATTTTCCTTTGAAAAATACTGTGTAGGGGCTAGAGTGATAGTACAGCGAGTAGGGGGTTTGCCTTGCATGTGGCCGACTCGGGTTCGATTCCCAGCATCCCATATGGTCCCCTGAGCACCACCAGGAGTAATTCCTGAGTGCAAAGCCAGGAGCAACCCCTGTGCATTACCAAGTGTGACCCCCAAAAGCAAAAAAAAATACTGTGTAAAAATATCTAAAACAAATATTGTAGACAATAATTATGCCAATCAATTAGATAACTTAGAAGAAATGAATAAATTCCTAGACACCTACAACTTAGCAAGACTGAATCATGAAGTAAAGAAAATCAGAAAGTATCAATAAAGAGACTGAATTACGAATGAAAACCTACCAATAAATAAAGTCCAGAAAAAATGATTTTTCTGATGAATTCCATCAACCATTTTAAGAATACCAGCTCTGATATTCTTCCCAAACTGTCTCCATAGGACACTTTCAAACTGACTTTATGAGGTCATCAGTATCTTGATACTAAAGTCTAATAAGGTTATTATAAGAAAAGAAGATTATGGGTTCATTACCCTGAGAAACACATATGTCCAAATTCATAACAAAATGCTGAAACCAAACTTAACAATCAAATTTAAAGAACTTTATGCCATGATCAAGTGGGATTTGTCTCTGGGATGCAAAGATGGTTCAGAATAAGTGAATCAATAAAGGTGACACCTCACATTAGTACAATGAGTGATGATATACTTATTAGATACAAAAAAAGCATCTGACCAAATTGAACATTCTATCACAATAAAAGCCCACTAAATTAAGTAGAGAAATAACGCACTTCAGTGAACTAAGGTTACATATGACACATCTGCAAAGAACATCATGCTCAAAGGTGAAGAATTAAAAACGTTTCTCTAAAGTTATAAACAATACAAGGGCAAATGTTTTGCATAGTATTCGAAATCTGATCACAACAATCAGCCAGGAAAAATAAGAGCCATTCACATTGTATAGGAATAAGAGAATTACCTCTTCTTTCAGATGACATGATTTTAGACACAGAAGATACTAAAGATTCTATTAAAAAAGAGAATTAAAAAAAAAATAAAAAAAGAGAATTAATTAACGTATTTAGTAAAGTTTCAGGAGGCAAAATTAACATATCCAAAATGTCTGTGCATTTCTATACACTAACAACAAACTATCTGAAAGACAAATTAAGAAAGCAATTTCATTCATTGTAGCATCTAAAATAGTTTGATATTATCTAATAATAATTTTAGCCAAGGAAGTGAAAAACCTATACACTAAGATTTTAAGAAACAGGGGCTGGAGCGATAGCACAGAGGGTAGGGCATTTGCCTTGCACGTGGCCGACCGGGTTCGATTCCCAGCATCCCATATGGTCCCCTGAGTACCGCCAGGAGTAATTCCTGAGTGCAGAGCCAAGAGTAACCCCTGTGCATTGCTGGGTGTGACCCAAAAAGGAAAAAAAAGGAATAAAATTTAAAGAAACAGAATAAAGTCAAAACATATAAAGATATTCTACTCTTGGATCAGTAAAAATACTCATACAACCAGAAGTGATTTACAGATTCAATTCAATCTTCATCAACGTTCCAAAGGTACGTGTGTGTGTGTGTGTGTGTGTGTATGAGAGAGAGAGAGAGAGAGAGAGAGAGAGAGAGAGAGAACAAACCACCTAAAATTTGTCTGGAATCACAAAAGACCTCCCCCCAAAGTGAAAGCAATCTTCAAAAAGAACAGAGATAGTATTAACGGTTAAGCATTAAGCCTTACACTAGTATGATCCCCAGTACCACACATGGTTTCCTAAATACTACTGGAAGTGATCCCAGATTACAGACCAAGGAGTAAGCCCTGAGCAGTAATGGGTCCCACCCAACATATTTTAAAAAAGAAGAAACAAACAAACAAACAAAACCACCCCAAAATAAAAGTTATCACACGTCCTTATTTTAGTGTGGTAGCTGCAGTTAGACACAGACAGGGAAGCCCCTAAATAAAACCATACAATGTAGACAACTGCTTTTGGCAACAATGCCACACTATGAAACAATGAAAGGGTAATCTCTTCAATAAATGTTGAAAAAACCAAATATTCACACGCAAAATAATAAAACTATTTTTTTATAAAATCACTATTTTTTGCTCCAAAGTCTTAAAAATAGAATAAAAACTAGGATATAAAACCACAAAACTCCTAAAAGAAATGTAAGAGAAAAATGTACTTTAACATTGTGGCAATAATTTCCTGGATAAGACACCCACAGAACAGGTAAGGAAAGTTAAAATAAACATGCCAAAGAGATAGTACAGCGAGTAAGTGCTCTTCTTGCATGCTGCTGACCTGGGTTCAATCTCTGATCCCTTAAGCTCCACCAAAAGTGATCCCTGAGCACAGAGACATATTTTCAGTCCTGAGCACCACTGGCTGTGGTCCTCCCAAATAAAATAAAACAGACAGGTAGAGCTACATCAAACTAAAGAATCTGTGCAGGGCAAAGGCATATAAACTGAAAAAGGAATCTATAGAATGGGCAAAAATATTTTTCAGTCATCTGATAAAAGGCTCACATCTAAAATATAAATATAGAAAGAGCTACAACTCAACAGCAAAAACATAAGCCATCCAATTAGAATAGAGGAAAAGAACAGTAGTTATTTTTTTTCAAAAAAGACACACAGATAGTCAGGTACATTAATAGGTGCTTGGCAGTTCCTATCATCAGGAAAATGCAAATCAAAATCACAAGGAGATATCACCTCGAGGATGTCAGGGTGTCTATTATCAAAAAGACAAATGCTGGTGAGGATGTGAGAAATCTTTTCTATACACATGATAGAAATGTGAACTGGCATAGTCATTATGGAAAATAGTGTGAAAGTTCCTAAATAATTAGAATTTTATGATTCAGTCATCTGAAAGAAACACAATCAGTATCTCAGAGAGATTGCTGAATGAAATATTTCCATAACAGACACATACAGAGTTAACAATGTAAGGTTATGAATGTGTAAATTATCTTGATCTTAGTAATTGTTCTATAATGTACATGTACATGAAATACAATAAGTTGCACACTGACTACAATTATATTTGTTATTTTTCAATAAATTTGGGAAATTTTCTTAACTCATCAAACAATTACTTGGGTGAGATAAAAGAAGAATCTGTTTGTTAGGAGACAATGAGAAGATAAGAAGGTCCTATATTTTCAAATATTTCAGGTTTATGCCTGAGAGGTTTTGCTCTTTGTATCATCTCTCATGACTGACCTCCATTCCTGATAGATATTGCGGTAAAGTCAAGATCGCTTTAAAATGGAAAATAGAAACAGTGAGTTCATGACTGAATTATCTCATCCTGTTTCCATATAGTCACTGTCTCCCCAAGTCTTTTTATTTTGTTTTGTTTTGGGGTTTCAGAGCCACATCTAGTGGTGCTCAGGACTTCTGGCTTTGCACTCAGGGATCACTCCTGGTGGGCTTGGGGGAGTGCGATGACAGGGACCAAATCCAGGTTAGCCACCTGCAAGGCAAGCACCCTACTCACTGTACTATCTCTCCGATCCCCCTCACCACTGATTTTAATCAAGATCTTATATATCACTTTATTTCAGCAGTCATGTACGGAATACCTCCTCTGTTTTGAGGGAGAGACACAGATACTGCCTGCCGAGAGTGACTCGGGCTCTATACTGGTGAGATCATTTCAGACCCCAAAAAGTAGCTACCTATAATTCATGCAAAGTTGTTTGAAGCTGAGCAAAGACTTCATGGTCACTCATGCTGGAACCTCGGCTGGGACTGGGACTCCGTGAGCAATCAAATAAGCCTGTGGAGCCTGATGTGAAACTGTCTCAAGTTCTCCTACCAACTTCCCAATTTCCCAGGATCTCAGCAGTGCAGAGGGAGCATGGGTGTAGCCGAGATAGGGTTTCATTAACAATTCTATATGAAAGCAGTACTTACACAGTCAAGATGCAAAGGAAACAGGTGTTGAGCTGCCAGGAAGATTTCAAACATCCACTATCTAATAGCAAGAAAATGTTGGGAGAGGCACACTCTGTAATGGTCACCTTTTTAAGGAGTCATGTCTAACAAAGCTGTAGATCAAGCTAAGCAGTTTCATTACTCAGAATAATGTTATCCCACCAGATGCATAAGTCACCTGCCCACAAAGATCTCAAAAACAAAGATTCACTTCTTAGCAAAAGGACTGAAGACAGAGAGCTAATTTATTCTCATTTTTTTTGAACAGAGGCGTCTTGTTCTTTCTGCCACTGGAGTTTCTTGGAAGTTGGAAATTAAGAACTATGAACATAAGAACTTCTATCCTGTGCAAGCCAGACCTGGGAGGGTTATCAGGGAAGAGTTTGGTCAAAGTCCAAACTGCTTTTGATGAATTTCTTTATCAAGAACCCTTGGAAATTTTATTCTCTGCTACCAATACTACTTCAAGTCTCAAAGTCTCAGGTTAGTGCCTGCCATCTACATGCAGATGCTCATTAACTGCTCATATACTCCTCCAAAGTCTGTGAACTCATAAGAAGTTTATAGTTTTTAACTACTCAACATTGGTATCCACCATTCATATAAAAATATCTTACTGTCATTTAATTTTTTTTACTTTTCTACATATTTTTAATACATATTTTGTAAGTTGGCTCAACTCAGCTCAGAGGTTGGATATGTACTGGAGTTATATAGATAATTCCCTTCCCTGGATGACATACTTTTAGTTTTATTCGCCCTAGCAAGTAATCCCATTCTAGTATTACAGGACTTGGTAAGCAATGTGTGCTTACTATGGTGACGCTCTTTTACTTCTTTTTTAAATTTAATTTTTATAATCTTGTTCACAATTGTTCATTACAGATAATATTCAAACACCAATCCCACCACCGTACACCTTTCCACCACTGTAAGAGGAAAGTGTGTGAAAATTGTTCTATTTCATCATAGAGCTATTTAAGACCTTGTATAAGAGATTTCAAGTATGTGTGTTAAACCCAAACAAATGTTTGGTACATTAGTGGGCTACAGTATAAAGAGGTTGTGTGGCCGCATCTGTGGCTGCATGCTCTAGGACATTCTTTATTGCTCTCTCTGTGAATCATTTTAATCCTTTATTAAGACTATCCTTGCTTAGTGAAAAAAATCTTTTTTGAATTTTCGGTGTGTCTAACTCCTGAAATATAGTAAGTATACACTTGTTATACTACAAATTACAGTCCGGTCATCACGCTGTAGTTTTTAAGAGGGTGCAGGTATACAGTGCCCATCAGTATTATCTGCAGACATATATCTCCCTTCTTTCTATTCAAACAGAATCATTGTTTTGTTTTGGGCAGCTACATTTTAAATTAAAAAAGTAACTGATTTCCATTTCATCAGATACTCACATATTGAATATTTCACAACTGAAGCCAATCAATTGTTCTATGTCAATAGTAGCTCAATGAAAACATTGATTTCTTTAGCCCCCTTGTATTTAGGGGATAACCCTTTTACTAGTTCTGGCCAATGGTGATAAGAATTGGAGCCACAGAGAGAGCAAGCGTTCCTGAACAAAAAGGCCAAGTTTCCTAAGAGAGTTTTTTGTCTACAATTTAGGAGGTGAGATCTGAATTTACTCCAGTCAGCTGATGGCAACAACAGACTACATGGGAAGATGGGAGGGTAGAAACAGGCATTGAGCTTCCTAAGGATATCCCTGTACTGTGGCCTAACGCCTGACCACTGTTTTTCAGAGACAAACTGACCTATGGTTTTATGTCGAAAGAATCCCTAGGTGATAAATCAAAGAGTGTATAAAAACAAAGCATTCATGCTTGTAAAAATCAACCAGTAGGAAGTGAAATATTTACCCATTTCCCCGCCAAAAGGAAAAGACCAGTTCAAACTATTTAAATTAGATCCACTAAAGTTAGACCCAGCTCCGGTGGATGTCGTGGACACTGAGTCAGCATCTCCCACTGCACGCACTTCCCTTGGACAGTGCATATGTCCAAGGGAAGATTCCTGAGTTGCTGGCATTGAGTTTGATTTTCTAGCTGGATCAGCTTTAGAATTTTCTCTCAGGTTAAACGGTTAATTTATTATTAAAAGACATAGGAAGAAAGGTCAAATAAAGGCCCTAAACCAGTTTCCCCAGCAACTAGGGGGACATACCAGAGTAGATTTTTGGGTTGTTTTTAATTTTTTGCTGTGACATAACAAATGTTTTTGCTTTGAAAATTTTAACAGAATCAAAGGCTGAGGTTGTTTTAATGGTTTCATTTTTCTTAGGTGAGGTTCGACTCTCCCTCCATTAAATGCTGATCAAGACAACTTCTCAAAAGCAGCAATGCCCCACAATGTGGAAATGCATTCCTACACACACGTACAAACCCACCTGCACACATACCACATGATAAATCTTGGGGCCTTTTTGTATATATAAATGTCCACAAAGTGATAGATCTTCCTCCAAACTATATTACTTTCCTTGGACACACATGACTGGAATAGGTATCAGTCATTTTTATATTTATGAATGATTATGTGTATATATAAATATGTATATCACACTAAAGAAATGGAATATGTTTGGAATTTGCAGAAGCGAGGTAAGAATTGCTTAGGTAGCAATTCAAAATCAAGGTAATAATAATATATTATTTTGGGATGAGAATAACATGAGTAGTAGCCTAAAAATTAAATAGACTTCATTTTGTGTAATTTGTTAACTAATCAAAGGAACTAGTTTCCATACCAAAAATTCTAAGGATGAGATAATGCTGAATTAATAATAATAATTGAAAAAGCTCTATTAGTTAGATAATATGAATGGAAAAAACATTTGTTTATAGTTTTGGGGCTACAACAGCAATGTTCAGTCAGGGGCTATTTTGCTGTACTGTCTTTCCTGCCCCCAAATCAACCTTTTGTTCGTAGTTTTGTTTGGGGCCACATGCCTGCAGTTCTTGGGTTATTCCTGGTTCTGCATTCAGGGATTGAGCCTGGGTCACCCACATGCAAGGTAAATGCCCTACCTGCCCACTAGCTCTCTGGCCCTGGGAAACTTTCAATCTGTATTTATGGTAAAAAAGCTTAAGCATTGAAATTCTTAGTTCATAAAACAAATATCATAAGTTTTTTTTATATTTTACCTTAAGTTTCAACAAAAGAGCCTGGCAAGCTCCTCGTGGCGTATTCAATATGCCAAATACAGTAACAAAAAACAGTTCTCATTCCCTTGACCCTGAAAGAGCCTCCAATCATTGGGAAAGATAAATAAGGAGAGGCTGCTAAAATTTCAGGACCGGGAAGAATGGAGATGTTACTGGTGCCCGCTCGAGCAAATCAATGAACAGTGGGATGACAGTGACAGTGATAAATATGTGTGTACATACACACACAAATATATATATATATATATATATACACACACACACACACACACACACACACACTCCAAGTGGTAACAAACAAGTACATTTAACAAGTACACAATACTTCCAACTAAAAATGTACTTAACTGTGCTGAGGAATCAACTTTCCTTGAGACCTCTGCCAAGAGCACATACATGGAGAGATAAACAGTGATGCTTAGGGATTCGCCTTTGATCTTTTACACTGGTCAGAACAAACGCACATACTGTCAGCGAGTCTGTACGAGAGAGACATTTTCTTTGCTGCCTTTGCCACGATCCAAAGTCGTGCCATAAGGTGGTTAGGACATTAAAAAAGATGAGACCTTCAGGGCTCTGCACACCACTGTTTTCAAATCTGTGCTTTCATGTGACATGCCAGTTGAAATTACTTCCACAACATGGTCAGAATCAACCTGTACGGATTTATAATGCCTCACATTGCCATGGGCATATTTTTCAGAACCATCAAGCGACAGCACGTAATTCTCTTAGGTCGCAAGGCTTGCTAATTCTGAGGCTTGCCATGAAGTTTTTGAGGGGATGTGTCTAAACAGGAAGTCTGCAGAACACGAATTATGCCTGCTGCTGCCAGCGTGATGTGCAAAGGAAGCTCGTAGCAAGGGGTGTGCAAGAGCTCCCTACCTCAATAACACAAGCTCAGACTAACTTTTCTCCCTGCATCGGAAGCTCCTGACGTGCTCACTAATTACCAACACAAGCATTTTGTTGCTGACTGGGGGGGTGGGGCCAGAATCGACAAGCACACTTTGTCAACAAAACTTCAGGTCGTGAATGTGTGCACCCACAATGCACCAGGAAATGGAAGCGTTTAGATGGATGGCAACCACCCCAGTCATCAAGGAGTTAAGTGGGCCGCTCCTGTTCCTTCTGCCCTGGTCTGATCTTCCAATCCACCCCTATTCCTGACTCTGCTTTACCTTTGCTATAGTTTGTTCTCCAACAGGACTAACATTCACTTTCCACCCCTCCTGAAACACTCTCCCTGGGGAGTTTTCCTTTCATCTTCAACTTGAGTCCATACTGCAAATTAATTTGCTAGTGACCACTCTAATCACCACCAAATGCGCCCTTTCCTTCCCGATGCTCCAAACTGCAAAGGGAGGAGGCTTTGTCAGTGACATCTCCAAACATTGGCCTGGACATGCAGACACGATCCTGTCCCATAGTTGCAGCCCAGTACATGATTTTCATCTGGGGGAGGCGGGGGAATGCTAAGATCTTTAATTTTCAAGATTCTCATCTTTCTCCTTATTGCACTTTGAAAAGAACCAGTAAGGGCGACGGGTTCTAGAGCCGGTGAGTACTAGAGTATGACAAACCATGAAGAGAGCAGCAAAGAAGAGCCTCGGAAAAAAAGTGCAGGTGAGAAACACTGAACAGACAGGAGCCATAAACACAAATTCTTCTATTTTGCATTTGGTTGAAGGAGAGACAAAGGAACACGAGTAAGATTCTAAAGTCTAAATACATTTGCTGCCAAACCTGCTTGTTTCTTATATTATTTCCTGGACAGTTATGGACTGGATCTGCCTTAGAATGTCAACATTGCTCTGGACCAAGGGAAAGGGGCTCACGGTGAAGATCACTAAGCATTATCAGTGCCTGGACTGGCTCTAACTTACTGATATTTGCCAGTTTCTGGCATTTGCAGTAGAAACTCCTTGATGTCCATAAGGAGAATGACAACTTAACAAATCAGTAGCTTTTGGGTACTTATGGAAAGGTCGAGAACGAGCCAGCTGCTTCCTCGATTGGAGGTGATGCATGGTTAATTTATTTATTTTAGCATACAGTACACAGATGCGGCTGGGTTGTTAATTTTGCTTTGCTACCAAGAGTTACAAGGAATCAGCTATGGGCTGATTTATTTGAAATCCTCCCCGGAACACATCAGAATTTTAATTGTTTCCTGAATTTCTGCAACAGAAGAAGAATGGATGTCACTGGAAAATGCTCCGGGTCCCTGCTGACTGCATCTAACTCCCAGTGACTGATTTCCAATTGATACAGATGAGGCCTGCGAGGCGACGCGCAGAGATCCACCCACGTAAGCCCAGCAGCCCTGTAATGACTAACAGAGATGCTGGGGAGACCAAACCTTTCTCTCCAACAACTCATCAAGTCCATGGTTCTCTCAACAGATGTAAGCGTCGGGGCCCAACATAGATGCTGGCAGAAACAGATGGTGCCGCGGGGCAGCTCTCTGTTCCTGCTCCCTGGGCTGGGCTCTGTGAGATGGGGAAAGGGCTTGTGTGTGCTGTGAGCAGGGCTGGGGCAGGGCTGTGTTTCCAGCAGCAGGTAAAATCCATTTGTCACACCAGCTCCAACCGGGTTTGCAGCACAGAAGTTAATATCTGAAACCAATGAGGCATTCTGTCCCACGGCTGCAGGGAGGCAGGGGACGCCCCTCACTAACTGTCCTTTGAGAAAAGGGAGAGACAGAAGAAAGGAAGGGGTGTCGGGTCAGGGAGGCAGAGGGAGGTCCAGTAGGGGAGGGAAGAGATGAAAAGGTAGGCTGGATTTGCGGGGACTTGAAACGCTTGTTCTTTCATATTTCCTTTGCAACACGATGGCAGGGGGGGGAGGGAGGAGGGAAAACATGAAGACAGATTTCCCCTTAAATACCTTCGGGGGAGACAGACCCCTATCAGCTGGTCAGACCTGCATCTCTGTCACCACTGAAATCATCACCATACACCCCCCCCCGTCAGCCCAACCGCCCCCACCAAAAGAAAAAAAATCTCCAGGAGAAAAACAAGTGTTTTCTTTTTCTTTTTTAACAGTCTCAGCAATCTCATAAAAGCAACCTCTACATATTCACTCAGTCTGAAATATGAATACACACAACAGCAATAAATTTCCATTGCTTCCAACTTTGAACATTGCCAAGGAATGTGGCACAGAGAGGATTTTTATGAGCAGGCCTTCGGCTGCCAGGATCCTACCTTCATAAAGAAGAGATTTTAGTCCATTCTGTCTATTTATTTTGTGTTGAGAAATCAAGGGCAATAAACCATGAAGAAATTCACTCTACCTTATTCCATTTCACACTTTTGTCAACCACGCTTTATCGAGTATCTGAATGAATTTTTAATATCATGCCACAAAATGCTTTGGTCTTCTATCATATGCTGGGACTCTATCAATCTGATAACACTTGGGAGTTCTGAGAGATACTCAGCACTGGAGAAAACAGCTTTAAAGTTTAGTCATTCTGATGGAATGTAAAAGCTTATATCAGTGACAGGTTGACAGAAAAAGCTGTTTTCCTTTCCATTTCACAGACTTCCACGTATGAACGCCATGAAACATGTCAGGACTTTCTCAGAGTCTATGAAGACAGAGATGGCATCTGCTCCCAGTGGGAAGCCCTTCGAACCAGTAATACTATAAAATTTCATGACTCTGAATGCTGACTGACATTCCAAAGGGCAGGGAGGAGGTGTTTACTCTATTTTATAGAACAACATCAATTGCTTGTCTTAGCACATAAATATAGTTTTATGGTATACAATGCCACCTCAAGCTTCTCTCCTCTTTCTCTCTCGCAAACAAACAACAACAAACCAATCCGTTTGTGTTAACCAAAGAGGTTTCTAATTTACTGCTGTGGGTAGGAGGGAGCTCATATTTGCATTTTCCTTGAATCAGACACATTTCTTGACTTCTCCAGGAAGCTAGGGCACAAGGGGAGAGGGTTTCCAAGCACAATCTAGAAGAAAGTGTGTGTGTGTGTGTGTGTGTGTGTGTGTGTGTGTTGCCAAGGACCAAACCCAGGGTCTTATCACGTATCACTGTCATCCCGTTGTTCAGCGATTTGCTAGAGCGGGAGCCAGTAACATCTCCATCCGTCCCTGTCGAGTGCTAGTGTAGCCCGAAGGCGTATTGAGGGTTCTTTCAGGGCCAGGGGAATGAGGACTGTCATTGTTACTGTTGTTGCCATATCGAATACGCCAGGGGTAGCTTGGGGGCAGGATACTCTCGGTAGCTTGCTGGGCTCTCCAACAGGGATGGAGGCTTTTGGGGCAGCCTCTAATCACCTTTACAGGTGTTCCCAGTCTACTGAATGTAAGCTTTTTGTCAACTGGCTTGCTGTAACGATCTGCACACTGACAAATATACACCTGCCTGCATCTCTGGGCAGCACCTGGGACATCTGCAGCCTCAGGTTGATCTCCTTGAGGTTGATGGAGGGTCGGAGGTCTTATATAGGCGGAGAAAGTTTTTTCCTACTGAGGCATGTCCCTGACCTGAGCAGATTTTCTCTCATCACAGAACCTCTTTGCCCCTTCCTAACTAGGAGCTCTCAAATTCCCAATGGATCTGAAAAGCAGCTGCAGTTGGAGAAAATGTTCCAGAAACTCATTTTGGTTAATGTGGTGGTTTCCCCCTGCAGTGTCTCAAGTAGGAAAGGTGATGGAGCACCATCGCTTGTGAGACAGAACAGGCAACAGAGAAAGGCCCGCCGGCCTCCCGTCTCCCTGCACGGTTTCACGTCCGGATGTGACAAGAACCGCCTTCAGCAACGAGGCACCTTCCAGTTCAAAGGCAGAGGGTGGCATGACCAGTGTTCAAACAATCCCTTTCTCTCTGCCTCAACTGTGCACTCTGAAAGCTGCTCCAACACTGGAAGGCAACCCTGATTAAGAAAGGCAATGTGGCGTCCTTCTGAGATCCCCTTACGCAACCGTTCCCCCAACAGCCCCAAGTCAGCCCAAGAGTCTCAGAACAACAAAAACCAGCAGAGTTTCCTGGGGGGAAGGTGAGTGCCAGAGGCATGGCAGGAGCAAAGGCCAGAGAAGGAGAGAAGCTAGTTGGTTGAGAAACAAGATGATTAGCTAACAACCTGGATCAGTGGGGGGTGGCGGCAGGGAAGAAGGATGGAAACAAGAAAGAAGGTAAGTCCTTCTGAGCTTAAAAATTCTCTTTTACATATCCCAGTGGATATGGGGGACTAGTTGCCTCCCATAAGAGGAAGAAAACTAGTTCTTGGGAAGAAAAGAGCAACAAAATAACAATGTAACAAAATATTTAATTCTAGCCTACAAAATACTAATCTTTAGTATTTATTTTCATGGGATAAAATAAGGAAGGGCTTCATTTTCTTTTTATAAAGGCTGAAAAGACTTCCTTAGGCATGGGGAAATAACACACAACTGTTTGAAAACACTAAGCAGGTGAGGATGCTGTGGGGTTTTTTTTTCCCAGTAATTTTTAAAAAATTTTATTGAATCACTGTGAGACAGTTACAAGCTTTCATGTTTGGGTTACAATCACACAATGATCAAACATCCATCCCTCCATCAGTGCACATTCCCCACCACCAATATCCCTGGTATACCCCCCCTTTCCCACCCTCCCTCTGCCTCCATGGCAGACATACTCTCTCTCTATACTTTTGGGCATTATGGCTTGCAACACAGACACTGAGAGGCCATCATGTTTGATTCATTATCTACTTTCAGCATACATCTCCCATCCCGACTGATTCCTCCAGCCATCATTTTCTTAGGGATCCCTTCTCTATTCCATCTGCCTTCTCCCCTCTGCTCATGAAGCAGTCTTCCAGATATGGGACCATCGTCCTGGCCCTTGTATCTACTGTCCTTGGGTGTCAGTCTCATGTGATGTTATTCTATACTCTACAAATGAGTTCAGTCCTTCTATGTCCCTCTCTTTCTGACTCATTTCACTTAGCATGATACTCTCCATGTCTATCCATTTATAAGCAAATGTCATGACTTCATCTCTCTTAACAGCTGCATAGTATTCCATTGTGTAGATGTACCACAGTTTCTTTAACCAGTCATCTGTTCTAGGGCACTTGGGTTGTTTCCAGATGTTGGCTATCATAGTGCTGCAATGAACATATAGGTACAGATGTCGTTTCTACTGGAGGATGCTGTGTTTTTGCCCACAAAACAGACCCGGAGAAAATTTCCTTTAAGATGCCCATTGCCAGAGAAAAGATCATGGATGGAGCAGGGTAGGACCAGGTGGCTACTGCTGATCCACGACCCTCACCAAATCACAGCCGACATTCAGTTCTTTGGACTACTTCTTGGAGGTGGGCTTCAATGTCTGTATTTCACCTGGGAGGGCAGAGGAGCCAGAGAGCACAGTCCCCTCCTCAGCTACTGTTGAAAAAGTCAGAACTGAAAGGTTTATTCAGACCCTTTTCAAAGAAGACCCTGGGGGGATGGGGCAGGGTGCTCACCTGCACGGGCTCACCTCTAAATGTTCGATCTCCGGCATCCCATATGGTGCGTGCAAAGCCAGAGGTAAGTCAAGGGTGGGGACTGGAGGAGAGAGAGAGAGAGAGAGAGAGAGAGAGAGAGAGAGAGAGAGAGAGAGAGAGAGAGAGAGAGAGAGAGAGACAGGAGAGAGAGAGAGACAGGAGAGAGAGAGAGACAGGAGAGAGAGAGAGACAGGAGAGAGAGAGAGAGACAGGAGAGAGAGAGAGAGACAGGAGAGAGAGAGAGAGAGAGAGAGACAGGAGAGAGAGAGAGAGACAGGAGAGAGAGAGAGACAGGAGAGAGAGAGAGAGACAGGAGAGAGAGAGAGAGACAGGAGAGAGAGAGAGACAGGAGAGAGAGAGAGACAGGAGAGAGAGAGAGACAGGAGAGAGAGAGAGAGACAGGAGAGAGAGAGACAGGAGAGAGAGAGAGACAGGAGAGAGAGAGAGAGACAGGAGAGAGAGAGAGACAGGAGAGAGAGAGAGACAGGAGAGAGAGAGAGACAGGAGAGAGAGAGAGAGACAGGAGAGAGAGAGACAGGAGAGAGAGAGAGACAGGAGAGAGAGAGACAGGAGAGAGAGAGACAGGAGAGAGAGAGAGACAGGAGAGAGAGAGACAGGAGAGAGAGAGAGAGACAGGAGAGAGAGAGAGAGACAGGAGAGAGAGAGAGACAGGAGAGAGAGAGAGACAGGAGAGAGAGAGAGAGACAGGAGAGAGAGAGACAGGAGAGAGAGAGAGGCAGGAGAGAGAGAGAGAGACAGGAGAGAGAGAGAGAGACAGGAGAGAGAGACAGACAGGAGAGAGAGAGACAGGAGAGAGAGAGACAGGAGAGAGAGAGACAGGAGAGAGAGAGACAGGAGAGAGAGAGAGAGAAGCAGGAGACCAATGGATTCCAATCACCCCTACAATGCCCTCTGCCTCCCTCTCAAAAAGTTGCAACTGATGGCTTTTACCCTGGAGGTTCAAGAGGCTTATAAAACCAGGAGAGTACTGGAGGGGTGGTGGTGGGGATGAGGGGGCGGGGAGGCGGGGCACGTCTGGAAGTGCTCTGAAGGGAGGAAGAGGGAGACAGAGAAAAAGGATAGAGGATATGCAGAAGAAAACCAGATTCTCTTAAAAAAAAAAACACTCTACAATTATAATCCGTGTACAATTACCAAGCTTTCTGGACTCAATTTTTGCTTTTTCTTTTTGAATCTGAGTGTGACTATTTTCAAACTTTCCCCAAAATCCGTTCTTTAAGAATCAGGCTATTAATCTGACATCTTTGATCTCCTTCCAAAAAGCTCTTTCTAAACACAAAGGCTGAACCAAAAGGACTGCACAGTATTAACCCAGGCTTGAGAGAACCCAAAGCATCCAGCACACACACAAAGCCGAGAAGGCGTTTGTATCAGCACATCCTGCCAGGCCTTCCTTACTGGTCCTTCAGTGGCTCTGCCGTTTCTTTAGACAAGAACTTGGAGTTGCCTAAGAGACGCCTCCAGCCTTGACTCCTTCTCCGCTAACTTCTCTTATTGAGAGAATCAAGCCTCAGACTTCGGGTGCCACGGGATAATCTTCCATGTAAGGAGGGTCTCTGGAAGGTGGGCCTGTGGCCAGGTGGGCTGTCCAGGGGAGTCAGTGAGACATGTGGTAATCTGAAGAGAGAGTGTCCCGCTGTTTTCCAGTTTGTTTCAACATGAAGGTGGCATTTAATATAACCCACACTGAGAGCAGCAGGAGAACCCAAGGTGAGGACGGAAGAAGGGGGTGGGGGTCCTGGTCACTCTCCTGACACAGATCCAAGTATCACATGACTATGGAATTAGATGAAACTGGGGTTCTCTTCCTGGCACTGGGCAAGGCCTCACACCTTTCCATCATCACTCGCTCATTTTGTGGTGGCAAACAATGCCCACAGCAGTGTTCTAGCAATTCTGCCACTTCAGAGCAGATGGTTCAAAAAAAAAAAATTCCCTTGGAAATAACGGATAGGCCACCTTTGCTGGAACATCCTGGGGACCAGACTCACCCCTGCAAAGCCCTAGTTAGTGTATGAGTGGCTTGATGAGCAAAATTTATTAATATTATTATCTCAAAAGACCTCAGCTCTACCTACTTATACATTTCTGTGGGGGGGAAATATTAAAGATGCCAACTAGGGTTGCCAGAAGAAAAAAAAAAGTACTGTCTCTTCATGTGCATCCAGGGGAGTGTCTGAGTCCACTAACTGATGACAGGGGAAAATCCCAGTAATTATTATAATAGTCACCAATTAAGGGAGATCAACTCCATGCCAGGTACTAGAATGGCCCCATCATATTTAATTCTCTAAACTAGTCTCAGGAGGTAAATATGATTACACTCCCATTTACAACTAAAATTGAAGCTCAGAAAGTCAAGGTCAAATAAATTGCCCAAGGTCACACAGTTAAGAAGAGGGATTAGAATAGATCCAGGCCCAGACAGAGAGACATTGCAGCCCTGCTCCACATTTTTTTGTTGGGGGGAGAGGTGCACACCGGCAATGCTTTTGGGGTTACTCCTGGCACTGCACTCAGAAATTACTCCCAGCTTTGCTCAAGGGGCCATATGGGATGCCGGGCATCCAACCTGGGTCGGCTACATGCAAGGCAAATGCCCCAGCTGCTGTTCTATGGCCCTGCCCCAGCGTGGCTTCTCCTGAAGCCTCTTTCTCTCATCCCTTTAACAGCCTGCCTCAGAACGAGGGTCCCAAGCAAAAATCCCCCTAGAAAGTTTGTGTTCTCCAAGAACCAGCACACCGGCGTCAGTCAGCCTCCTGGGACAGCCCACACTCCAGGGAACCCTCTAGCGTGTTTCTTCCTCCCTTTGTCCCTTCATTGCCTCTCAGAAAGTGAGATCACTCCCAAGAAGATGTGGGCGGTGGGAACCCGGCATCATGCCCTGGGGAGGAGCATCTCGCTGTGATCCTCCTCCAACAGGGCACACGAGTCCTTCCTTGCTGTTGGCTCAACCAGCTTCCCTTGTGGTAGCCCGGGTACAGGGAGCCTGGTAGTGCCTACAAACCACAGCACCTTATTTTCATAGTGTGAGGGAACGAAATACATGGAGAACGTCCAGAACTCTGGGTTGGGGTGGGAGGCAAGGAGCATGCCGATCCCCCATGCCCCCCCCAATGAACATGGTTTTTCTTTTTCTTTTTGGGTCACATCCCACAATGTAATGCACAGGGGTTACTCCTGGCTGTGCACTCAGGAATTACCCCTGGCGGTGCTCAGGGGACCATATGGGATGCTGGGAATCGAACCCGGCTTGGCTGCATGCAAGGCAAACGCCCTACCCGCTATGCTATTGCTCCAGCCTCCTGTACAGGCCTTTAAAAAAAATTTTTTTTTATTAGTGAATCACAGTGAGGTACAGTTACAGACTTACAGACTTTCGTTTCAGTCATACAATGGTCAAGTGCTCATCCCTCCACCAGTGCCCATTTTCCACCACCAATAGTCCCAGCATCCCTCCCCCCACCCCCCCACCCCATCCCTCCAACCACTCACTCCGCCTCTGTGGCAGAGCATTCCCATTTGTTCTCTCTCCTTTTGGGTGTTGTGGTTTGCAATAGAGACATTGAGTGGCCATCGTGTTCGATCTATAGTCTACACTTGGCACGCATCTCCCAACCCACACGGTCCTCCAAACACCCTTTATTTGCAGTTCCCTTTATCTGACCTGCCTTTCCCCCCAGCATGTGAGGCCGGCTTCCAAGCCATGGGACACACCTCCTGGTCCTTATCTCTGTTATTCCTGGGTGTTAGTCTCCTACTCTGAACAGGATTTTTTAATACCTCCTGTTGGGCCTTGCCGGGTCAGAACACGGAGCAGTGGGGGAGAGTTGACCAGAATCCCAGGGATGGTGCAGCAGTAACACACTCTCAGGCTCGTCATGCAGAAAGTCGGTTCAAAGACCAGGATTTTGGAAAGGAAAGATCAGAATGTGTTTCCTGGGGCGTGACAGTGCCACTTTCCCTGGGGCAGTGACTGGAGCACCGAGTTTGGGTTCGTTCTGGTTGTTGGCCTGACAGCCTCCTGGTGCAAGTCAGGTACTTCCCTGCACTCTCCAAACAGTCTTCTGCCCTCTCGTCACCACTCGGCCTCCTTGGAAGGGCCTTTCCTTTGTCACAGCCTCCTGAGATAGCTTCAGCCCTCCCTCACCCTCGAGCCCCCCTCCCTCAGCCCCTCTTTCTTCCCATGGGGCCTCATTTTCGCAGTTAGAGACTCAAACCAGGGAGAGGCCCCTACACTCACCTGGCTAAGTACACGTGCACATTGCCTGGAAAGGACCGGTCCGGGCTAGGGGGCTTTCGGGAGAGGATGAAGGGGAGATGAGACGGAAAGAGGGAGCAGGTTTGTGAGCTGGAATAAGGGTCCCGGGGGATGGTCACTGCTCCCCTCACACCTAGGAGGGCTGCCTCTCTAAACCCGGGCATTATTTGTTAAGTCCCATTTCTCTCTCACTGTCTTCATCAAATTGGTTACCCAGTCCTTGCTGACTGCCTCTCAAAAATACCTCCCCTATCCGATTCTTCCTTTCCATTCCCACAGCCCCCAACCTCATTATCTCCTGCCGGGATTGTTGTTGCAATTGCTCGCTAGCAGGTCTCTGAACCTCTAGGCTCTCTCGGCTCCAATCCATCTTCCACACTGCTGCCAGATTAACCTTCTAAAGCAGTGGTTTCTAAACTCTGGCGTGCATTAGAATCACCTGGGGAGCTTGTTAAAAATACAGATGCCTTGACCCCAACCTATAGATTAGGATTGAATAAGGGCTGGGTGGGGCCCAAGGTATATGTATTTTTTAACAAGCTCCCAGATGATTTCCGATGCAGTCAAGGTCTGAGAATCTCTGGCCCAGCTCTCGCCATCATGCTCCCTTCAAAACAAAAGTTTCCTCAGCTTCGCATTGCCTACCAATCTCCTGCCATCTCCAAGGCTTCATGTGGTCACACACCAACCACACTACTTTCCAGTCTCACTGCCCCTTCTACCTGGACGCGAATCAACCACGAATCCTGATGCCCACACCTTCCCATGCCGGTTGGGTGCTTCCTTGCCTCCTCACCTATCCCAGCAGTATCCTGTGCCTTGGATATTTTGCTTTCTTCACTGTCATCAAGCACTCAGACAGGCTGGAGTTGGGCAGTCAGGGACAGGACTTGGGTACAGGCAGTCAGGGACAGGACTAGGGTTGGGTACAATGCACTAGGCTAGATAAACATCTTGGAACAGGATCCAGGCCATCAACTGGACGTAAGGAACATGCTGATACTGTGTGGCTATCTCCTATAGGCCCCATTATTTATTTCTCAAAATGGACTGGAGCAATAGCACAGCGGGTAGGGTGTTTGCCTTGCATGAAGCCGACCCGGGTTCGATTCCTTTGTCCCTCTCGAAGAGCCTGGCAAGCTACCCAGAGTATCCCGCCCGCACGGCAGAGCCTGGCAAGCTACCCATGGCATATTCGATATGCCAAAAACAGTAACAACAAGTCTGACAATGGAGACGTTACTGGTGCCCGCTCGAGCAAAACAACTCGACGACAGTGCTACAGATCTTCTGAGGGAAGATCCAGGAGGGAAGGTACTTGCAGCACAACTCAACCTGGATTCAATCCCCAGCACTGCATATGGTCCCTCAGCATACCCAGGAATGACCCCTGGCGCAGAGCCAAGAGCAAGCCCCAAGCACTGTTGGTTGTTGCCCTACTTCCCCCACCCCCGCAAAAAATCCTACCCTCCGATATGTTAATTAACCCAAGGGACTTCCAAAACACAGAGCTGCCTACTCAAGCAAAAGTTCATCTGACTCAAAACAGAGGGTCATTTCAATTACATCATCTGTGCTGTCATTAGAGTTAAAGCTGATGCAAGGATTCATCCTTTGCCATTGCTAATTTTCAGTGTTAAGAATGATCTGTGTTGACTGATCTGCTTTTCTCAGGTCCTTTTGCCTACTGGGTGCGGAAGGTCAGAAGTGTTGTTTATAACAGCAGTTTTCAGCCTTTTCCCCCCACTAGTTGGAAAACCACTGGTTTATAGGAATGAAAGAATTCTAGAAGCTCTTTTAATCAATCTCCATTTCCTTTATTCCCTGCAGCAGCCAATCCTTTCCATTATTCTCTGCATAGTTGACTTGAATGACCCTGCAGCACCCGGAGTGTTTGCTCCTGATTGGTTCACACACGCTTCTGCTCTCATCGGCTGAGCTGTTTGCCAACCAACACTCAGCCGTAATCCACCCCAAATCTGTTCACATTCAGTTGTGCTAGGTATTGCGACTATATAGTTTAACTGATTACTATACACTGTTGAAACAGAAATGTGGAAAGAGAACGGCGGCCTCTCTAAAACTTTAGAACTCTAAAACTTTAGCAATACTCACTCACTAAAGGTGGGTGACATTCAAACAAATGGCTCTTCACTTAGGCGATGTAAGGCGACCATGAAAGTAAACAGAATTTTAATTCTAGAAGGATTTCATGCTTGACAAATTTGACATGATGCTCCATTTACTGAAACGGAGACTAAAAAAATGCCTTAGAGATATGATTTATGCAAGGAGACTAGTACAGAACTTTACATGTAATCCACAAACATGTTGGAATCATGCTAAAAATCAACGAATGTAATTTGGCTTATTAACAATTTGAAAAAAACAGACCCATATGATCAGATATTAAATACCAAATCCAAACAATGTACTAGTGGTGCAAGACTAAGGCCCTTTCACCTGGGGATTGGGAATAAGATGAGACCTTCTACTTTTACCACTTTTATGTAGTTTCTGGGGGTTCTAGTAGGCAACCAGCTAGTGAAAAAGGTAAGGAACCCAGATAGGAAAGAAAGGCTTACATTGTCACACAGTATTACTATTTACATAGAAAAACAAAATGCAGTCTATAAACCAGTAATAGAACTGGTAAGTGGACTTAGCATAACTGAAGAATATACACTGATTATTGTACTATTATAGTCACTGTATTTCTCATTACAGATAAATATAAGTAGAAATTGTAATGATCAAACATCACCACAATTAGAAAATGAATTTACATTGCAAAAAAATCAAATCATTTTCATCACTGTATCACTGTATCACTGTCATTCCGTTGCTCATCGATTTGCTCAAGCGGGCACCAGTAATGTCTCCATTGTGAGACTTGTTGTTACTATTTTTAGCATATCAAATATGCCACGGGTAGCTTGCCAGGCTCTGCCGTGTGGGCAAGATACTCTCGGTAGCTTGCTGGGCTCTCCGAGAGGGACGAAGGAACCGAACCTGGGTCAGCCTTGTGCAAGGAAAACACCCTACTTCTGTGCTATCTCTCCAGTTCAAATTATTTTCATGGAAAAAAAAAGAACTACCTAGGGAAGTTCTGTGCATTAAAAAATACCAAACATTGGAATAGGAAGCTAGCTCAAAGAACTGCAGGCAGTCTAGCATGCATAGGGCAGGTTAGGTCCTGACAACACATGGTCCCCCAAACACTACTGGGGTTAATTTGGCAGCCACCAGCACACTGGGCTTGAGCAGCAGTACTGGGCTGAGTCTTGCTGGGGGTGTCTCTAAAGCCCCCTAAGCATGGGTTGGAAAAACTACCCCACACCAGAAATGAAAAAAAACAACAGAAACTTTTTCTAAGAGAAATGAAAGATGTAGATAAATGAGAACACAGTTTGCCCATGGATTGGCACATGTAACAATGTGGATTTACCTCAACATAATTATGCAGATTGAAAGCAGACACAATATGTACTGTATGCTGTCACTTTTATAATATTCTAAAAATACAAATAAGCAGTAATATCAAGAGTTGTTTTTGGTGTAAGAGGGCAAGAAGGCAAGGAAAAGGGAACAAAACAAGTGTAATTTTCAGACCATAGATATATCTGCAGTCTTGATTGTGGTGATAACATGGTCCACATACCAAGACTTGCTGGTATATATTTTAAATACACGCAGTTGATTATATGTCAATCTGGTCATGATAAAGCCATTAAAGTGAAACACAATAGCATGTTTCTCTTTTCCTTGGCGTGTTCCTTTAAACAACTCACTCCATGAACTATGTACCCACTTTGCTAGCTAAGAGAGGGCTTCCTGTATGTGTGACATTGATGGTCTCACAGTGGAGAACAACCATCATACAGAACTAAAACAAAACTTCAAATCATCTGATTTGACCTGTAGATTTAAAAACTGAATTTGAAGAGAGTTCAGTGAGGTTCTGAATTCCATACAGGTACCCAAAGGGCAAAGCAGGGAGACAGTGTGGGTCCTCTGACCTCTGCAGGAGCCCTGAAAGTGTCATGCATGTTCCTCTACGACACTGCTCGTACTGGGGATTCTGGAAAAATTGTCAATGGAGCGAAGCTGTCAACTGAGATTCGACCTATATTAAGAACATGGCAACTGACTGCTGAGACCACTTTAAAGCCTTAAACTCACCCACAAGATCAGTGATCCAAAACTTCACACAGTCCACTTGATCACACACTCTGGTCAACAAAGAGTCATTTCTTTCTTTCCTTTTAGGGAAAGGCCTGTCTTTCCTTTTAGGGAAAGACCTACTGAAGACAATCATAATAAAAGTAATGATTTTGACTGCATCTCAAGATAGGTAGAGTGCTGACAAGAAAGGAGAAATACAACAGTGACTTCTAAGCTGGACAAACTTAGAACCAAACTTCAGTTATTTCATTTAAGCACTTTCAAGCCAATAAACCCCCCTGAACCTACATTTCTTCTCTGTAAAATGAGATACTAAGTTAAGGATGACTGAATGAAGGCATATATAAAGTGTCCAGTTAATGGCTGTCAGACACTGGTAGCTTTATTACCAGGAGACACAGTGTGGTTTTATTTATTTATTAATTTAATTTTTGGCTTTTGGGGTCATACCTGGTGATGCTCAGGCATTGCTCCGGCCCACACTGAGTGGTTTTAGAAGTGATGAATGATTGTCATAATTTCTTCTGCCCCAACTCCCCAAGCTGTATTGCTGCCTTATCTCCTGTGGTCGTTACCACATCTTTCTCATTACACTGGACCATCTTCTCCAAGCCATGAATATCACGATTCTGACAGGCTACAAATATTGGTGGAAGTGTGTCTCTTATAACGTCAGAACATAGCATATCTTCCATTTACCTCACTTAACCAATACTTTCAAGATACTGCATGTATAGTAGAAAGAAACAGGGTCAGCAAAATTCAAGTGAGTGACAATATACAGACTCAGGCTGTTTAATGCACCAGCGAAGAGCCTGGACATTCAAGTTCAAATACTGAGATTTTTACCTCAGCTTTACTGATGCACATTAACCACTTCCCATGTGTATAACAGGGCTACTTCAAAATGCTGGAAGGATGACATTGATCCATGAGTATACTCTGGGACACAGGAAACTCAAAATAAGGGTTGGCAATTACTATTAACACGGATTCTGCAGGGACAGGCGATGAAGAGGATTGGCCTAATTTCTTATTATGGACTGATGACACATGTACACACACAGACACACACACAGACACACACACACAAATAAGTGAGGAAAACTCTCAGGGAACAGAAAATAGCCCTCATTTTTCAAACAACTGGTAAAACCTCCAAGTAACAAGTATCAAGCAATAACAACCAATAAATTATTTATGAATCAAGTTTTTTAAAGGTAGCTCTTGGGGAAGGGGGAGGGAGCGGGAAAATGAAGATGTAGTCCAAAGACTAGGGCACTTGCATGACATGCCCCGTCAGGAGTGTTACTAAGGGCAGGGCCAGGAATAATCCCTGAGCACTGCCGACTGTGGCCCAAAAACCAAATGCCAAAAGACAAACCAAAAAAGGATCTCTTGGGGCTGGAGCGATAGCACAGCGGGTAGGGCGTTTGCCTTGCACGCGACCGACCCGGGTCCGATTACCAGCATCCCATATGGTCCCCTGAGCACCGCCAGGGATAATTCCTGAGTGCAGAGCCAAGAGTAACCCCTGTGCAGAGCCAGGTGTGACCCAAAAAGCAAAAAAAAAAAAAAGGATCTCTTGGACCAGAGAGATAGTACAGGGACTAAGTGCTTGCCTTGCATCTGGCCAACAGTAAGGATCCCCAGAACCATATACAGTCCCTGAGCATTGGTAGGAGTGACCCCTGAGCACCACCGGGTATGGCCTGAAAACCAAAAAATTAAAATGAAAAGGTAGCACTTGTGAAAGTCAAAATTAATAAAACAGCTTCCCAATCTTGGTTTCCCTTTGCCAAAAAGATGTCAAAGTGAATGAAGGAAACGCTCCCAGCTGTTATTTGCCAAGAGAGGTCAATGGCTCCCCAAATCTATCCAGCCTACCACCCTTTTTTTCTGAAAAAAGGTCAATGACCCTTGAAAAATCTGCCTTCAGAAAAAAATCTGGCTTCTGATCAAAGACATCCTAAGCAAGGGAAAAAGAGAAAGTGGGGAAGACAGATCGAATGGTCAACAAGCTGGCTTTTGAAGAGGACGGGTAGTAAAGGCTGGAGGGCAGGTGTGGCCTCAATGTTACAGAAAGCAAATATCCAGCAACAGAAAATATTAGTTACAGGCATTGGCACCGACAACGGGAAGCAGGGGAGTGGCCTGGCATCATCAGTTCACACTTCCCTTTCCATGGGCCCAGAGAATCAAACCCATGAAGACTTGACTGAGACAATCGGGAGTTACTGAAAAGAGGCTACAGAGGCTCTCTCTTCTCTTAAAAACAATGCTTTCAAGCCAGACTCTTCTCTGTGACCCTACAGAGTCCCAGAAATGCTGCGTTCATGCCTCTGGACAAAGCATCCAGTAGGGCAGATGGGCACGAAGGGTACTTCCCCGAAGATGACACTCGGCTGAGTGCTGCTTGTAAACCCAGCACCCTCTGCCTCTCTTCCAGCAAGCACACATGTGCGGGGAATCTCCTGAAAACAAGTTCCCAAAGAAGACATATGGTCCTTCATTGCAAAGAAAGAGTGCTAACGAGACACACTGAGACAAAATGGGAGGGCGGGGAAGCCCGCCGCACTGGGATTTCCAGTCCCAGGACGTGAGGTTTCGGCTGGGGGACATGAGTGTGGCTGCAAATGCAGGCTCAGAAAAGGCTTCTTCCTTGGGGCCACTCTTCACAGAGAGACCAGCAGATCCCCCTGGGAGTGGCCCCAGCCTTCAGGCAGTTCTCGCTCTCTGAGGCCTCCTCCCTGTGGGGGACAAAAGGGTCCCCCCAGAAAACCTCTTTGGGCTAAATTTCTTGCAAACCGCATTCTCCAGGGTTTGGAATTGTCCAGGAAGATGGTTCCCTCTCAACCCCTGTCAGAAGCAGGAAACTTAGAAAGTCACTTGACAGTGGGTTTATGCAGGTATCTGCTGTCTGAAGACCAGGGAAGATGGGACATCAGCTCAAGAGCCGTACCAAAGGCAAACTGCAACTTTGGGACCTGCTATAGTTAGCAGGCGGAGGCAGGCTGAGTATGCATCAGTTGGTTTTCAAAATATGTTATTTACAATACGCAGCAGATGTTCTTTGAATTCTAATGTGAAAATACAGGCTTTTTATTTTTCACTGACAGACTCAAAAGTACACTTAATATAATAATCTTGCAAAGTCCAAAGATTACCTCACAGTTTGGAAAATACTATGTTGAGTCATTAGTCCCATTACTCAGTATTTTCAAAACTCACCAGATAAATATGGTACACTGAGACTTCCTGGTAACGACCTTCTATTTTTTGAGGAAGAACACAGCAAGGCTTCCCAGAAGCCTCAATTAAATCTGGAAAATGTTTCTAAAATATTCTGCAGCACAACACATGCACACATGGTGACGTGTTTCGGGAGATCTTTGCTCACGGATGAGCTTCTCTGGGTCTCCAGTGGGTTAAGGGAGCACAAAGGTGAGGCTGGGACACTTCCCGCCTCACGGAGTGTCTCTCTAAATGAAGGAAGAGCCAAGTAAATGGAGACACTGTCTACCAAAGCTAGTGTGGGCCTCAGGGACCTTTCTGGCCAAAGGGAGGGCAGTAGGAGGGCAGGTGATTAATCAAGACACAGATCAGCGAAACATTTTCAGAGGAAATCTAGAAAAGTCAGGAGCTCTCTGTGGAGACTGGTGTGACTAGCATTGAGGTTGCCAGTGACGGGCCTGAAGGGGCAGGTCTGGGAGGAAGCTGGAGAAAATAGACATGGCAGGGGTCAAACAAGTTCCCTCATGCGGCCTGATTTGCTGGTTCTCCCCACGGAGACAGTACCAGTCGGCTGCTGTGCCGAGGGACCGGTACAGAGGAGGGGGTGACTGGTGACTCTAGGCTCGCTTTACTTCTTCCCTTAGCTTTCTCAGCAGTCTGCAAGGCCACATTGCCTGACTCCTTTCTCTCCTGGGAGGACAAATGGCTCCTGGGATTGATTCTGGTTCTATCTAGATTGGTCAACAGGTCCTTTGTGATGATGATCCTACGGATGATTTGGGAAAAACCCTCTCACTGTGAGTCCCTCCCCTCCACAAAGGGCCGGTTACAATGCATAATGATTTATTTCTCCTTGAGGGAGGGGCATGCCTGTGACAGTGTTTGGGAGAATATGTGGGGCCAGGGCTGGAACCTGCATGCACTTCAATCCTTGGAGCCATTTCCCTGGTCGACATTTAGTATGAAACCGTGGGGGCGTTTTGTCTTGTATCCTTTTTGGTGGTTTGGGCCACATCTGGCTGTGCCTAGGGCTTATTCCTGGCTTTGCACTCAGGGATCACTCCTGGCATATGGGATGCTGGGGACTGAAGCAAGGTGGGCCGTGGCAAATTCCCAACCTGCCATACTTTCTCTCCAGCACCTGTGGGGGTTTGCTGGAATGGTGTTGTCACTTTGTTTCTGTATAATAGCGAATCATGAATCATTCAGAATTATGACCAACGTGCTTCACTGTATCACCGTCATCCAGTTGTTCATCGATTTGCTCGAGCAGGCACCAGTAATGTCTCCATTTGTCCCTGTTGCGTGCTAGTTTAGTGTAGCCCAATGGCATATTGGGGGCTCTTTCAGGGTCAGGGGAATGAGGACGGTCGTTGTTACTGTTTTTGGCATGCTGAGTACACCACGGGTAGCTTGCCAGGCTCTGCCAACGTGCTTGGAAAAGCAAAACCAATGTCTCCCCAAATGGGTCATGTTATATTATCCAGTGTGTGTGTGTGTGTGTGTGTGTGTGTGTGTGTGTGTGTGTGTGTGTGGTAATGACAGGGAGGAGATGGTAGTAGCCTTGGGTGCAGTTAGAGGGTACTTTCTGAAGTCAGATTTTTCAAGGGTCATTGACCTTTTTTCTGAAAAAGTGGCAGTAGCACATAGGTTTGAAGCTCTGACCTACAGCAAAGCCCAGGCAGTGAGCAGGTTTCTGGGCAAAAACATGAGCTGCTGGAGGGTATCTGAGAGTGGCATGGGAGAGACAAGCAGGCAAATACAATATGCTTGCTGACATCGCGGCAGAGGGCTTCTAGGTCAGTGGTTCTCCATCCTGGTGGCAAATCCTGATTACTTGGGAGTTGAAGACGGTGCTGATGATGCTCACACTCCTTCTGAGAGGTTTGGACTCCGTGTGGGAATGAAAGGCTCCCGCAGGCAAATGCACTGTGCAGCCGGGGCTGAGAGCCACCCTGCAGCCTCCAGCTTCTTACACTGTGAGTTCCGACGCCACACAGGATTGCTCGAGGACCGTGGGGAACACACACAATGTAAAAAACTTGTTTTAAAATGAATTCCTCCATGACTTGTATCTGTAGATGTTCGATATGTATTCCTATTTTATGTTCCCTTATAACTAGGTCTTGTGAAAATAAAATGTCTCAGGCGTCACAGTCATGAGTAGAACAAGCTGAAAATACCCAGCTCCAGGGGACCTCATGTTACTTTCAGAGTAAAACCTGGGACTTTCCAGGAAAATACTCAGGGAGTCTGAAGCAGAGTAATCACTGTCACATGAGGAGATGAAAAAAAAAAAACAATTTGGAGAAAACAATTTGAAGTTTGTTTTTTTTTTAAGGTTATTTTTATTTTATTTTATTTTCAGGGTGGGGTGAAGGTCAATTCTGGCTCTGTACTCAGAAATTACTCCTGGTGGTACTCAGGGGAACACAGGTGATGCTGGGGATCGAACATAGGTCCTGTATGTGCAAGGCAAGTGTTTTTCCCTCTGTACTATCTCTCCAGTCCCTGGAGAAGTTTTAGTCTCAGATGTTCTCTCACTCAACACATTCTCACATGATGCTGGGTACGGAAGTACACAAAACAGGTGTGCAAAGAAAACACTTACTGATAATAAATAATAAGACTGTTTTACAATGACCCCCACCTGGGGTCAAGGCCCACAGTTAAGGAAGCCAGAGTCTACATGAGCAGTGATTTTCAACTCTTTAATGCCTGCAGAAAGTCACCAACTGAAGGATCAGTGGTTGAATACCACCAGGCTAGAGGCTAGAGGTGTCGGAGTTATTGGCATAGAAACAGGGGCTGTGGAACTTTGGAGTGTCAGAATAGTCGGAAGGTCCTAGATCTTTGAAGTAGCACAAAGGCTGGTCTCAGTACACTTAGGTGTCCTGGGAATTCTGAATCACAGCAAAGCACATTCAAAGACAGGTCACACAAAAAGAGGGGCTCCTTGAAATCTATCTTCACATCTCTTCAGAGCATGGCAGATTTCTGGCCTGTGTGCCTATGTTTGACAGAATGTCTGCCTCTTATATCCCCAAGTTGTTTTTCCTTCAATTCATCTCATTACAGTCATTATCCTTCTTCAAGACCCTACAGAATTTATCAGTGTGTTCTGATAAATTTTCAGGTTTTTACTTTCAACGATGGAGGAGGTCACCTCGAATGGAAATGATTCTTCTTCTGGAGATGAGGCAAGAGGTCCACAGAACCGCAGTTGACAGAGAGCAGGCTCACTAGTAAAACCAAGGTCTCATTCTCATTTTGTCATCCTGTTCAATTTATCAGTTTTTCTCAAAGCACCTTCATGACACGGAGCATCAGTACCAATTGGAAACTTGTTTAAAAGGGCAAATTCCAGGGCTCCAACCCAGATCCACTGACTCAGAAGCTTTTGGTGTGGGGCCTATGATATGTCTAACAAGTCTTTAGGGAATTCTGATGCGCCATTGCATTTTATTACGTCGTCTGCTAAAGCCCACCTTTTGCAATAGTACAGAGCTGCTGGTACTTCTGCAATGCACGCAGCAATGCAGCAGTCTATTCTGTAATGCACTGGTATGTTTTCGGAACACTGGAAGGTTAGGGGAACACTTGCGACCTGGTGTGAACTCCTGAATAAATTCATAGAGCAATGAGAAAGTATGTGTCTTCTTTTACCCCCAATTCCCTTGAGAAAGATTAGGTGGCTATGGCTGAGATGTAGCACCATCTAAAATATGCACGCCTGTGTTTGCATTCTCCCGGATAGGTTTCAAAAAACTTCTCTTCATTTGCAGGCAGTGAAGACTTGATGAATAATTCTAGTCTTTCAACATTGCACCCATAATTTTTTTTTTGCACTGAAAAGTTACTGTGAAATAGAAAATGAAGTCTTTCACTGGTACCAGCCAAACCTACAAAGTGGCTCCTTTATGATGAATTCATGAAAAATTTAATGTTATGAGAGGAGAGGAGGGTATTTACAGTATCTGAGCTTAGCAAAGTGGAAAATGGAGCCAAAGTATGATTTCTTTTTGGCTTCCAAGGCACATGGCACACAAAATGTTTCTATAAAGAAAAAAAAAAGAGGCAGATTTGGTTGTGAGTTCAGTGAAATATCATGATTTCCATTTGGCTGTTTTGCAGCAATTGCCTTTTTAGGCAACCATCCACTTCAAGGAAAAGTTTGGAGTTCATTACAGTCATCTACCTCCTTCCAACAACACACGCCGTTCTGAGGGAATGTTGGTTTTCCCAGTGCCCATCACTCCAGACAGGAGTCTTCAGTTGCCAGACAGGGCAGGCTACAGGTGGTGACGGTGTCTAAGGGATTTTCTGGAAACACAGTTTTTCCTTGGACCGGTAACTTTAGGTATTGAAGACTGCATGAAAAATACTCCCACCGGCAGGTAATCCAAAGAGTGGCCAGGATAATAGGAGGAGAGGACAGGGTTGGGTTTCCATTTGTTGAAAGATTTACGAGCCGGGCAGTGGCTCATCCTATACCTTCACTGTATTTGTTTAATGTTCACTTCAAACGACGAAAATGCATGCAGTATAGACTCCTTCACTGTATTTATTTAATGTTTACTTCAAACGACGGAAATGCATGCAGTATAGACTATGGAGTCAAGGAGTACAGAGTTACCATAAAAGAGGAATCAAAGAGATGAAGAGTTGGGCAGGATGAGGGCCAACCTGCCTCCGCTGCTCACACACACCTCTGGGCCTGCCAGGTGCTCACACTGAGAGTCCCTTGGCCCAACAAGGAGTCTGTAGCATCCTATACATCTCAGTGTTAAGCTTTCATTCTTGAATTGAGTTTAATTTGCTGCCACTTTTTCTGTTCCGTCAGGGAATAATAAACAACACTCAGATTTAATCAACCTTCACTTGTAAATATTTAGAGTGTTCCATGTCTCTTTTTTTCCCAGGTTATGTCACGATCTGATACCTATAAGCTATTGAAACACTTTTGGTCAGATTTTCATTCATGAGTTGAGAGACGTTAAACTAGCTACCCCCTTTTTAGCTCCACAGAAGGAAAGGGGCTCGGAAAAGATTCATACAAACTTTCAGATGTTAGAAAACATACTAATGAGAGTGATGGCAGGTTTGCTACAGTTCTCTCAAGCTTCTTTCCTCTAAAACATGTACTTGGATTGATTGAAAAGAACAATAGTCCAGAAACTACAGAGAACTCTCCTGACACTGAAATAAAACTTGCCATCTACAAGGTTAGCTTTTTCCTTCTCTTATATTTTAGGGAGGTTAAAACTTCATTCACTCAGGATATTTATTAATAATATACTATGTTTAACAGGCTCTATCAGTTATTTTATAGGAGTTCTAACAATGAAAACGTAAGGCCCTTACTTTTGAAGCTATATAAAATAGAAATAATTGAAACAAAAGACATTGGTCTACTATCCTTTCCCTATTCCTTTACACAAATACACAAAAGGACAAACCCAATGTCCTACACACATACACACATTCTGGAAACCCATAGGAGGGAGAGATCCTGTTCCAAGAGTATTTATGAGAAAGAAGGTTGCCATTAGGCAGTGAAAGTCAGACTAAAGGGCAACGTTTTAGATAAAAGAAAGAAGCAGAAGAGCAATGGCTGGGCATGAAGTAAAGGAATGATTAGCATTTTGCTTAGAATAGTACACGGAGATTATGAAGAACAGTGTAGTATTATAAGCTGCGAATGGGAGACAAGGTTCAAATGAAAGGGCTTACAAGGAGAACAGCATATAACTTTAGACTTAGGGGAATCTGAATGACTGTTGTTTGAGGAAATCACATAATCAGATGTGTATTGAAAAAAGACTGCTCTCTGACAGCAATGTATAGGATGGAGTGGAGCTGAGACAGGGGCCTAGTGACAGTTGAAGGAAGAAGACGGTGGGTCTGGACATAACTGAGAAACAGGGCATTAGAAATCAGGCTGAGATAGAACAAAAGGGCTATTACACAACGCATGATGACTGACATCTATGGTGAGGAGTTGAAAGGACAAAACGAAGAAGTCAGATTTTAAATCCCGGGTTACACTGTGGCCAGAATTAGGAAGACAGGAAGCCTGCCAGGTCTGAATTCTGTTTTGAGCAATGAGTCTAAGAAGCTGGCAGGACATGCAAGTGGTGAAGATAGCTTTGGAAGCGATCCACGAAGTTAGGAGCCAGATGGTATCAAGAAACTGGAAAGGGAGAAAATAAAGAGACACAAAAGAGGGGCACCTGTATCTAGGAAGACGTTGATCTTTGGAGCCAAAGGAGAAAAAGAATTACAAGTAGAGATATGGTCAACCAGGCCCAGTGTCCCCAGGAGGTCTAGAGAAAGGGATTATGGGTGGTTACCAGACGTAGCAAAAGAAAAAGATGAAACTATGAACCATGAGAGAAATTTTGGTAAAGAAATTTAGGCTCTCTTGAGTGCAAAAATTAGGGGAGAGTGGGTGGAAAAGGAAGACCAGCAGAAAGAACAAACTGTGCTTTCAAAGGGTTTGACAGGAAGGGAATGAGGAAAGTGGATGGGAGCTTGAGGAGGCAGTAGGATTGAGACAACACATTAAAATCGTGAACTTGGAGTATTTTTGTAGGTTGGAGAAAGTAAATGAAAACAGCACAAAAATCAGGTTCTGGAAGAAAGGGGAGAAATCAGAATAGGGAGTATATATGGAGGTGCTCATTTTAGCAAAAGGGGAGGGGATGTACCAGTTGAATGAATGAGAAGAGAAAATGGACATATCTTAGCAGGCACATAGGAATATGATGGCCATGCATCTCAAGTAGAAGATAGATATGACTCGAAGATGATGTTTGAACCTGTAAAGAATTTGAAGGTAGGTGAGAGGCATGGAAAGTAAATAAGGGGAATGAACTTAATATGACATAAGTAAAAGGTATCTAGAAAGAGATCTTTCTCAGGCCAGAGAGTCAGGAGACCCACGTCTGATTCCCAGTAACAAATGGTCCCCTGAGCATTATCAAAAGTGACTCCTGAACACTGAGTTGGGGTAGTGTATGAGTATTCCTGGAGTGGCCCCCAAACAAAAAACAAAATAGAAATCTTCAGGCCATAAATCACATAGGAACTCTCCATGGCATACTATAATTTTTTTCTTTTGCAGAAATGTATAACATAACCAGACTCATGTTTGGTCAGCTTAGAGTATTTTAGATGTTAAATATCTACAATAGGCAAATACAAAGAGACTGAGGTAAATTATTAGCTCCCAGGGGCCAGAGGTCTGCAATTTCTTATTAGTGAGAGGAAAACAATCTGCAATTAGAGGTAAGGGTTACACAGAATTCTAAATAAATCACCATATACTGTGATTAAAGACACTGAATTACATATAGTGAAAGGACGAACTTTGTGTGACACCTATGTTAGGAAAACTTGATTATTTTATAAACATTTTTTGGAGTTGTATAGAGGTCAAGCTGCTGGTGGACCTGGAGAGAATGTGGTGGGATTTCCCCCCATACCCACTGTCTCTTGGCTTTATAAGCTGCACAGTGAGCTGGAGTTTCTTCAGCACATCTATTCTTTTATATATATATATTTTTTATTGAATCACCATGTTGATAGTTACAAAGCTTTCAGGATTAAGTCTCAGTTACATACTGCTCGAACACCCATCCCTTCACCAGTGCATATATTCCACCACGGAGAACCACAGTAAACCTCCCCCCAACCCCCACCCCCAGCCCTCCACCCCGCGGGTGTAGTTGATAAATTTCACTTTACTTTCTCTTTACTTTGATTACATACAAACAAAAAAACTCACTACTATTGTTTGGAGTTTCCACCCCCCCCCCCCAGAGTCAGACCTGCTGGAAAGGAAGCATTTGATAATTTGTTTTCCATTGCTGAGAATGAGGAGATATGAGGTCGTGTGGCCACAGTAGCGGCCATGAGGTTTTCAGTGATCATTTTAAGTAAGATGGACCAGAAATAACATATTCAAGGGCTCATCATTTTCCCAGGGTG
>NC_073305.1:201294855-201449855 GCF_027595985.1 Sorex araneus | reverse complement strand
CGTGCAAGGCAAATGCTCTACCCACTGTACTATCCAGCCCCTTCTTTTGTTTCCAGTGGGAAGTTTTCTAAAATATTCTAAGTCTTATAAAAAATATTTAAAACGAAGAAATGATGATCTTAAAGGCTTTATTTAGGTTCAGGTGTCTGTGAATCACTTATTCACTGATTAATTTTTTATTATTTAGATTTAAAAAATATTTGGGTGTAGGATTAACATGTGATTTGCAAGACTGCAGGGCAAAGAATGTTTTCCTCTTAAACTTGGCTTACTACTAATAATAAGTTAATAATAAATTAACTCGTAAACTGCTTCTCTAATTCCGACACAGGTATATGCACTGTGACAAGTCTTCTTGTCAGATGTGTGACACCTCTGGGGTGATCTGATTTTGATTTCTTCATTACTGCATTACTGAAATGCCACTTGAGGCATCCCTACTCTTCTTTATGTTACCAATATCTCATTGATAAAAATTGTCATGTAATCAGTCATTTCAGATATGTAATTCTGAAGTATTTTTTCTTAGTGTTGGCTCTTACACTTTTTGACAATTTTCCCATGTTAAGAGATAATAAATTCAAGTTTGAGCCCTGGGCCAGATCAAATATTAGTTATGCCATATCACTGCCAGTTTTTTTTTCTTTTGGTTTTGTTTTACTTAACAGTGAAGTTAAAAGTCTCTCTCTCTCTAAAAGGTATGTAGTCTATACTCTTCTTTATTAAAGACTATTTGGTTAAGAAAAAAAAATAGAATTCACTTTTAGCCAAAGATAAATGTGTTTGATAACATATTTTTAAAAACATGCTGTTATAGTTCAGGCTAGTCTTGAATATTTCTCCGGTTGGGTCATGAGACTGTGGCTTCTGAATCATCTGGACCCAAACATCATCCCGCTGACTTTGGCCGAGGTAGGTAAGAAGAGGTCTGCTTCCTCCTGTTTTTAATCAGATACAATGTGATATTTACCCATTTCTGACACCTGGCTCTGGGCAAGGCCCTGGGTGCCAGTGTCGGCTGGGTCTCATTCCGGAACTTGACGGGTGCTTTGGATCTGTCAGCCCTCCCAACCTCAAACTCGGTGGAGTTGCTTTGGTTCTGTTTTTCTCACCTTTCAAGAGGAAGACTTCCCAGTCATAAACCGGAGCTGTGAGCTAGCGCCCTCCCCTAGAGATCAAGCCGGGCTTGGTGCTGGCTCTGCCCACAGGAAGGGGGACTGCTTTGTGGTTAGTGTCGGACGTCAGTGCTGGAGGCGAGCTTCCAGGCAGTCTCCAGCACTCAATTCTACCCAAACAAGATCAGAACCAACACATGCAAGTGAAAAGGACCAACGTCTGTTCTCCTTATACTTGAAACGAATCATTCTACCTAAACGGAATGGTAAGTACTTTCCAGTCTGTAGAAGAGCAAATATTCTACTCTTTGCATTGACTTTGGTTAATCAGAAATGAGTAAAGGTAATCTGTGCCAAATACCTAAGTCTACACTTAAGTCAAATGTTGCATTGAAACATGCAGCTTTTGAGTGCCGGATGCTAACAAGTTCCAATAAGCTGACCTTATTGTCTCCAAGTAATGATTTGGATCAGGTCTAAGTACTTCCTGCTTATGAGCCATTCCAACACAGTCAAGTTATTTGTCCTTGGCACAGTGAATCGACTAGGTAATATCTTTTAGCTCTGGTCTTACACTGAGGAGCATTCAAAAGAGAAGAGTTAAACTGAGATTCTCAGGACCCTTAGACCAAGAGGAAAGCCTTGTGGACGCTTCCTCTTCATGTCATGGCAGAGAGAACTTTCTGGTCTGTGTCTGAATACGCCCCACTGTTAGAAATGGGGTTGACTATGTTCAAGGTATCCAGCGCGGCACCATGTAGCAGAGCAATTTTCTCTGAACTAAACCTGACCTATTAGATCTTTCTCTCATCCCCCCCCCCTTTCTCTCACACACACACACAAAACACACACACGACCTCCATTCTGTCCTCTGAAACGTCATCATTGAGCCTAATGGCTCCTCTCTATGTTTTTTTAGCAATTAGTCATTTTGACTGAGCCTAAGAATTGTGGGACTTCAAAGATGACTGAAGACATGGTTCCTTTTCTAAAATTATTACAAGGGGCAAAGAACATTGTTTGAAAACCTGGCTTATTTCCAGCAGCTTCAGTGTTTTTTTATTTTTAAGTCATGAAATTCATAATGGCAGCTGAAAAGGCAGGACCAGTCCTAACAAGAATTAGAAGTGATCAGAGTAAAATGGTCATACAACAATGTTCCAAGAAAATCACAAGGGCGGGCTTTGGTGTGCTTACATGAAGTTCATATTTGTAGTTCTCAACCCTGTAGCCCTACCAAGGGGGTACAGGTGAAAACTGTGTAAATGAGGAGCCGTGGCAGGAGATTAGGAAGCCAACTAGTGTGATGGGTGGCAGAGGAAGGAAGTAGGTAGAATGGGGGGTCACAATCAAAAAAATGTTGAGAAACACTGGGTTAGACCACCACTTGAAATCTGAGTAATTTTTTGTTCCCCGTATATCGAGCTCTTAATATTTGTCCACCACAACTAGGTTTAATCTTACGTTTGTATGTCAAACCAGGGTGTCTGAAGAATTTTACGCTTTATAGGCATTGTACAAGGGAGGGAATACTTTAGTCCCGGCCACATCCACAACTGATTTGAGGCACAATTCAAATGATATGTAACCTCATGTTAATTTCAGATGTGCAATATAAAGATGTGCTACTTTCATGTTATAAAATGATCATCATAGCAAGTCTATTAATATCATCCTGCATTGTTATAGTTTTTTTTCTTTTTTGGGGGAATCACACCCAACTGTGCTCAGGGCTTATTCCTGGCTCTGCCTTCAGGAATTACTCCTGGTAGTCCTTGGGGGACCATATGGGGTGTCAGGGATGGATCCCAGTTTGGCCGTGTGCAAGGCAAGTGCCCTACTAGTTCTCCAGCCCCATAGTTTTTTCTTGTATTAAGAAATTTAAGAACATTTCTTAACTCTCTTGGGCTGGAACTATAGCACAGCGGGTAGGGCATTTGCCTTGCATGTGGCCGACCTAGGTTCTATCTCCCCATCCCTCTTGGAGAGCCCAGCAAGCTAACAAGAGTATCTCACTTACACTGCAGAGCCTGGCAAGCTACCCGTGGCATATTATTCTTTTTTTTAATTTTATTGAATCACTGTGAGATAGTTACAAGTTTTCATGTTTTGGTTACAATCACACAATGACCAAACACCCATCCCTCCACCAGTGCACATTCCCCACCACCAATATCCCCAGTATACCCCCCTTTCCCTCCCTCCCCCTGCCTCCATGGCAGACAATATTCCCCATACTCTCTCTCTACTTTTGGGCATTATGGCTGGCAATACAGACTCTGAGAGGTTATCATGTTTGGTCCATTATCTACTTTCAGCACACATCTCCCACCCTGACTGATTCCTCCAGCCATCATTTTCTTAGTGATTCCTTCTCTATTCCATCTGCCTTCTCTCCTCTGCTCATGAAAGCAGGCTTCCAGTTATGGGGCAATCCTCCTGGCCCTTGTATCTACTGTCATTGGGTGTCTGCCTCATGTAATGTTATTCTATACTCTATAAATGAGTGCAGTCCTTCTATGTCTGTCCCTCTCTTTCTGACTCATTTCACTTAGCATGATACTCTCCATGTCTATCCATTTATAAGCAAATTTCATGACTTTATCTCTCCTAACAGCTGCATAGTATTCCACTGTATAGATGTACCAAAGTTTCTTTAGCCAGTCATTTGTTCTAGAGCACTTGGCATATTCGATATGCCAAAAACAGTAACAAGTTTCACAATGGAGATGTTGCTGGTGCCCGCTCGAGCAAATTGATGAACAACAGGAGGACAGTGCTACGGACAGTGCTGCAGTGCTACATTAACAAAATTTATATCATTTGGGTTTGAAATTTAAAAGTGACACCAGGCTATGAAAAATGACAATTCTGCCATACAAGAACACAATGAGATAAATGAATGTAACCAACTCTTCTAGGTGGCTACATGGTGTGTGCTAGTACAGGCTCTGAAGCAGAACCTTGTCTGTGCCATAACCTCAGGCTTATTTCTTAATCCCTCTAAGCCCCTACAACATGCAAATCAATATAATCACAGTATCACTGTCATCCCATTCCTCATTGATTTGCTTGAGCAGGTGCCAGTAATGTCTCCGTTCGTTCCTGTCGCATGCTAGTGTAGCTCAAAGGCGTACTGGGGGCTCTTTCAGGGTCAAGGGAATGAGGATCATCATTGTTCATTGTAATTGTTTTTGGCATATCGAGTACGCCACAGGTAGCTTGCCAGGCTCTGCCGTGCAGGCGGGATACTCTCGGTAGCTTGTCCGGCTCTCTGAGAGAGAGTTAGGATCTTGATGTTTATTTCCGTGTAAGGAAAATTGCTTCTGCAAAACCATAAAGACTGAGAAAGTCATGAGTGGGGGCCAGATGCCCAGGCAGGCCCAATTCCCCCGCGCCTGGCCCTTTCCATTCTTCATGCAGGGTCTTTGATGGCCAGAGACGGCATCAGGACGAGGACAGAGTCCATGTTTCCCACCCCTGGATGTCCTCATCGGCTACAAGGATGGGGACCACAGATTCCCCGCTACAGACGCACCCCCAGGTTATTGCCTCAGAGTTTCCTATTCTACTATTTGATGCTTCTGTCAAGACATTCTCACTTCTTTCCGTTTCACCAGTTTCTCTGCCCTAAGTACTCAGTGTGGGGGGTAGAGGGGCAACTTTCTCAGAGTCGGAGCATATTATCATATTATCAATATAATATGTGCCTTCTGTCACTGTCATCCTGTTGCTTATTGATTTGCTGGAGCGGGCACCAGTAACGTCTCCATTGTGAGACTTGTTACTGTTTTTGGCATATTGAATACGCCACGGGGAGCTTGCCAGGCTCTGCCGTAATATGTAGCTGTGCTCCCCTGCTAGAACCTCCAAACAAGCTCTCAATATGTGCCTTCAATACACGAATTCATAAAGATCTAGGTCTGATCCAGGACCTGGGACAGAAGATGAATAAATGTGTGTCTACTGACACTCACTTATTGCTAGCAGTGAACTGCTTTCTGATAATATTTATTTAATTAAGATAATATAGGAAAAGTATGGTAAAATTAACTTATGGAAATACATAGTAATTAATTACTTTTTCAGTCCCAAAATATTGTGATGGCCATTTTGGGGTTTATTCACAGAATAAGAACGCAAATATGATCACAGAAGCATTAGCTACGGTATTCAAAAGGTTAAGGCATCCCAAGTGGTCATGAGTGAGTGAACTAAAAAAAATAGGGAATATACATATAATACATATTCCTCACTCCCACAAAGAGGAAATTCTGACAACCTGCTGGAACTAAAGGACATCATGCTACGTAAAATAAGTCACTCACAAAAAAGACACATACCGAGTGTTATCACCTATTTGAGGGACTCAGACTGCCAACTTCATAGGGGCTAAAAATAGAATGATGGGTGTGGGTGTCTGTGACAGAGGAAAGAATGGGTAGCAATTGTTTCATGGACATGGAATTTCAGTTTGGAAAGGAAAAAAAATAGTCGTAGAGATGGGTGGTAGTAATGATGTGCAACATTGTGAATAAGCACACTGAAATGGTTGTGCTTAAAAATCACTTAAAATGATTAAAATGGTGAATCTTATGCTACCTACCACAATTAAAGGCTAGAGAAATATTAGAACACTATTCTAACATAATTTAGGCGTTAGAGAACTCAAGCGCACACGACTACACTGGAAGTATTTAATATCTAATCAGGGACACGGAGAAAAAGGACATATAACAATCCAAAGTACTCTAATTAAGTCAAGGAGGAAATAAACAAACATCCATAAAGCTACACAATTTGCCAATGACATTATCTGGTTGGGGCATATTAGACATAAGTTACACACGCCACAATCTTGGGTCAGACTCATGGACAGAGACTATGACCTGCAGTTTCATTCAACAGCACTCAATCACAGAGCAGGATTATTAAATGCTGAAAAGCAAGAGGCTCCCAAAGACACTTGGTGACTGACAGCTTCATCTCCTGGGCTTTGTATACTTCATCATGCAGACACAGACAATGTGAAACAGTTACTCTAATTAAGCATTTTTCCTTATCCTCCCCTAGCAGGGCTGCGTTGGAGATAAAGGATAATGGCACTAAATGAACAGGTTAATTAGTGACAGTGTTACCCCTGCAGGCCTTCCACTGGAAACACCATTTCACACCATTACATCACACAGGAGAGCAAGGCTCAGGGGACCAGCTCCCGACACAGCCAGTGACCAACACAGAACAAAGGAAGCAGCAGAAAGAGAGAAATTCTGCTTGTCTCTCTGACATGTGGAAAATCATCCCTTTAACAAAAGCCCCAAGGTCAAAAGAGTCCCCTGGGTAACAGTTTAGGTCCTTTACAGTAAGATGCACAGCTTAGGGTCTTTTCTAGAGAGAGGGTAAGATAGGTAAGAATAGAATAGGAAAGTATCATGACTTTATACTTAAAGGGCAACTGCTGACCGCTATGGACCCATTTAATTTTTAATTTAAAAATGTATTTTCACTTCTATTGCAAACTACAACACCCAAAAGGAGAGAGAACAAAAGGGAATGCCCTGCCACAGAGGCAGGGTGGGGTGTGGGAGATGGGGTGGGGGTGGTGAGAGGGATACTGGGATCATTGGTGGAGGTGAATGGGCACTGGTGGAGGGATGGGTAAACGATCACTGTATGACTGAAGTGCAAACACAAAAGTTCATAAGTTTGTAACTGTATATAACAGTGATTCTCTAATAATTTTTTTTTTAAAAATTAGAAAAATGTATTTTCTTGTTTTATACACTCAGCGATGCTCAGGGGTTACTCCTGGCTCCATACTCAGGAATTACTCCTGTGGTGCTCAGAAGACCATATGGGATGCCAGCAGGGATTGAACCCAGTTTGGTTACATGCAAGGCAAGTGCCCTTCCCTCTGTACCCATTTACTCCAGCCCCTGTACCTATTTAATTTTGATGTGATTATTAAATCCTTAAGCTTGGACAGTAGTCCTTGTGTATTTGTCTCATTCTCCATGCCCAGACTACACTGATCAGGGCTGTAGAACCAGTCTGGGAGAAAGCATGACATGTTCATCTAGGATTTTCTCCTGTTTGCCTAGGGTCTGAGTGGACAAATGACAGTCTGCATACTCAGTGCTTTTTTGCATTTTTAAAGTGTTGTACAAGAGACAAGAAATATATTATGTTTTTTTTATATCCCACAAATGAGTGCAATCATTCTTTATCTATCCCTCTCCTTTGGACTCATTTCACTCAGCATAATGCTCTCCATGCCCACCATCTTTCCTAATAGCTGCATAGTATTCCATTGTGTAGATGTACCGTAGTTTCTTTAACCAGTCTGTTCTTGGGCACTCAGGCTGTTTCCAGGGTCTGGCATAGAGAAGGGACAACAAAGATAGTTGGAAATGATGACTCTGGATAAGAACTTCATGTTGAAAGTGGGTAAAGAAACAAACATGATGATCTCAGTATCTGTATTGCAAATCATAATGCCCACGGGGGGGGGGGGGGAGACAGAGAGAGAGAGACAAAGAAGGAAAGTAGGACTAAAATCCAATCATGAACAGCTGAGCAGCCTTGTAGCTATGTATTTCATGATTATTAAATTGAAAAAATAAAGAATATATGGAAGAGACCTGTACCATCAGAATGACTATGACTATTATCTAGTAAGCCCTTTACAGAAAAAGTCTACCAACTATTTGGAGAGGGGTGGGAATGGGAAGTAAGCGATGTGTTCAGTTCCAAAGGGAGTGCAGACTCTGCGTGTGGGAAAATATTAAAACCCAAACACTGTCACCACTTAATGTCACTATTTAGATATGTTAATATATTTTAACTAGATGAAGAGGTGTCCTTTCAGTTTATCCTTTTCACAAAAAAGACAATGTTTTCTCTCTTTGGTCCTCTAGGAAAAAAGCAAACAAAATTTGAAGTAATTTATTAGTACATACCACTTTACTTTTTAAAACAATCAAACATCAACCCGACTACTTCTCTTCACTTCTCCAACCTGGTCATTATTTCGAGCCTGAACATGTTCATATGAAAATATTATGATTTAACGTAGTGCCTGCAATAATTCTGTTGGTTTTGGGGTGTTTAGAAGCAAGCTTTAAAATAAGTTACAAGCTGAAACTTGGCAGGGGGAAATAGACACTTATGGTAGGCACCAATTGTATGTAATTTGGAAATAGCCACTTTAGAATTTGCTAATTCGTAAGAGCCCAAGAAAGAAAGCTAACCTCAACAGCCTCACCTAACTGAAAATACTTGTATTCTGAATATAGCTTAGTGCCCATTCAGAATCTGACATTGATTCAAGCTGACGTTTTGCTTCCCAAAATAATAAATACTTTATCTAACTGAAATATTGCATTATAACAAGCAAAAATACTTCCATTGACTAAGTAGTTGACATATTTATTTTATTGGAAGACCCATAAGGGGGATGGCTATAACTCATATCTTCTCTTGCATTCTGTATAACCTATTGGTCACAAAACTGACACTAAAAATTCTTCTTTAAGCAATAGTGATTTGTTAATACAGAGAATGAAAAAACCGGTGAATGAGACTGGCACATCCTTGTAGTGCAATTACTGAAAACAAAACAAAACAAAACAAAACAAAACCACAATTTGTAGTTTTGTCTCTACAGTTCTGTGACTTCCCATGAAAGTTCAATGCAAAACTGTGGTATCTCAAACCCAGAAAAATTTGAGATTGGAAAAAAAATTACCTACGCACACATTTTCAATCTCTCAGATATTCTTTCGCTGAAGATGTTAAATTGGTGTGGTAGCTTTTGGGCTAGAACCTCCCTCAGAAAACACTATGACAAGCAATTCTGACTATCACTTGCTGTCTACAGAGGTGCTATTCCCAGCCTAGAAAATCCAACAAGAGCTTCAAAGTGCAGGGAGCACAGTGCCCGCCTCAGAAGGAACAGCTACTCGGTGCAGTCAGAACAGCGCTCTGCTATGATTGCTTCCCAGCCCATCTCAGATGCAGGCTTCCCATTTGCAGTGATTCATCTCCTTACAATCTGACCTAGACTTCTACACACGCACACAGAGGATGAGCCTGGAGACAGGTCTAATTATTTGCACCCTGTCTTCTAGGGTTGCATGAGGGTGAGGACTTAAGTGACCTTAGGTTGAAAAAGATTTCATACTTACAGAAGACCTTATGCCTATTTTTTGACCTTTTTTTTCTACAACCTATAAACCTGTTTTATGAAGGAAAGCATCATAACAATTGCGAGGCCACCCACTGCAACCCTAACAAAATCATTCCCCTCTTAAAAGGCTCATCTTTTATAAATACCGATTTTCTTGCCCTTTGACTAGACATCAGACTAAACGTTAGATACAAGCAATTGACTGCAAGTTTGTTTAACAGGGAGACATCCTTCTAATTAACTGCCCTCTTTTTTATTGGAGTTGACAGGCAATACTATTGTAGCATCTCAACTGATTACATGAAGTTCTAAGTAGCTATAGACCAATGGTAAAGAAAATACAGCTTCTATTAATCCTAACTGATACATTTTTGGAGCGAAGGAGTTCCATAAGATGACCTGAAGAGATGGTACAGTGGATCGGTAAGGCGCTTGCCTTGCTGGGGTTCAATCTGTAGAGCCACATATGGTCCCCTGATCCCCACCAAGAGTGATCCCTGAGCACAGCCAGATGTGACCCCAAACAAACAAAAACCCACAAGAAACAAAATCAATAACTTCAAAACACATCAGACTAACTGTTCGTTAATATTTTAATAGCAATTATTAATTTCATACATTCCAAGACAAAACTGTTCTTGAACTTTCCCTCGGTCTCATTTACACTGAAGAAGTACTACTTCTTGGAACTTTTCTAATCAAATAATCAAGAGGAGGGATGTAATCAAAAACATACACAGAGATTTAATCAAAGATATTATTTCTTACTATTATGTCTAAAACAAAACTGTAAATACTAATTCATTTTAGTAAGAGACAGGTATCGAGCAGCATAGTAAATTTATAAAAACATAACACATGTAATGATACCACAGACTACTTGTAAAATATAGTAAGCACTAAGTAAAATAGAGTAATCTAAGTTTACTATAAAAATAGAGAAAACAGAAAATATACATAAAAATACCAATTACTGTCATGGGAGAGGAATTACATTTTTTTTCATAGTGTCTTACATTTCACATAATTTTGAGATAATAGAAATGTATAATTTAGAAATATATTTAGGAAGAGATCTGGGTTTTTTTGGCTTTTTGGGTCACACCCGGCAATGTACAAGGGTTACTCCTGGCTCATGCACTCAGGAATTACTCCTGGCGATGCTCGGGGGACCATATGGGATGCTGGGAATCGAACCCGGGTTGACCGAGTGCAAGGCAAACACCCTACCCACTGTGCTATCGCTCCAGCCCCTAGGAAGAGGTCTTCATTAGACAGTAACTCTGAGTCTCCCAGCAAGCCACGCCCAGAAGCAGGCAACTTGGTAAGTAGGATGACTGTCCACTCACACCAGCCCTATCTTCTCTAGATTATTCTGACGACACGAAAGAGAAAGACAGCTTGGGGAAAAATGCCTACTCCTGAATTTATAAACAAGCAAATTCTCAGTAGGTGGAAAATCATTAAAACTACCCTCTCCCTCCCCAAAACAAAACCCCTTCCCTTGTTATCCAATACTCACATCGAAAAGGTTTTATATCCATACATTTTAAGAAATCAAGAGGGAGTCATAAACCCAATTCAATTTAATTGGGTGCTCTCTTGACAGAATTGTTATTAATAAGATTGTATCGTACAAAGCTCCCTGAAATCCCAAATGCTGCTGACTGTACCAGCAGAAACATTTAACATCCAGCACACAACATACAGTCGTGTCTGCTCCTCTGTCCTGGCGCCCTCCCCAGACCCCTCATCCTCCGTCTCCCCCTTCCCCTCGGATTCTCAAATCAAAGAAAAAGCTTGTCTTGAGCAACCTCCATAAATTATTCACATGATATTACAGTGTATGTCAGCAATCTCACAGTGTTTAAAAAACTTAACTACAAGCCAATTAAAATGTAAACTGAGAAAGACGGATGGAGCTGGTTGCTCTGGTGTGAACTTGAGCAGCTCATAACAATATGCACTACAACTTCCAGACCTGCTAATTTGACAGTTACTTTCATCAGCAGAGACTCGCCCCCCCTGCCACGACTTCTTCCTCTTCTCTTTAACGTACTGCTCCTCCCAGGACAAATGATTCCATATCCTTTCACATTTAGCAGATGACTCCCCTGGGCCTTGCAACCAGCCCAAGCACTCCAAGTGGAAGTTATTAACCCGGGTTTGTTTCTCTTCCTCTTTCGTTTTTAAGGGTGTATAATATACCGTCCATTTTCTTTACAGGATGCAATTTATTTTTAATTATTATTATTGTATATTTTTTGCCATATCTGGCTCTGCTCAAAGATCATTCCTGGAGAGGCTCAGGGGACATGATGTGGCACTGAGGATTAGGTCAGCACCATGCATGGCAAGTGCATGCCAGCAGTAGTATCATTCCAGCCCCTTACAGGCTGCACTTTGTAAGTAGTTTATTTTTTGTTGCTTTTATTTGTTTGTTTAGAAAGAAAGGAAATAAAAAAGAGAAAATAAAGAAAGGGAGGAAAAACAAACAGTTGAAAAGGCTGGGAAATGGAAAACCCAGACAAATGGAAAGAATGGGTTTCTTTTATACCTTCCTGCCAGTGTTTCTCTTTCAATCTTTTTATGATACATTTCTTTTTTTTTTCTTTTTTCTTTTGGCTTTTTTGGGTCACACCTGGCAATGCACAGGGATTACTCCTGGCTCTGCACTCATGAATTACTCCTGGTGGTGCTCAGGGGGCCATAATGGGGTGCTGGGAGTCAAACCAGGGTTGGCTGCATGTAAGGCAAACGCCCTACCCGCTGTGCTATCGCTCCAGTCCCTCTATGATACATTCCATACCAAAGGATTTACTTGCTCCACATTCCATATTAATGAAGATACATGTAAGAGACTAAATACCAGCTATTTTTTTTTTCAGAAGAGGTCTAGACTAAGGCACAGATTGTGAGTAGTTCTATTAATACAGACAAATGGATGCGTTAAAAATCCCATGAGCACATCATCCACATTCTTTGTGGGACCGTCCTTTCCTCTCTCCTCTTTGATCACACAAAGAAACTCAAAAGCAGTGGTGAAGCCAAAGGAGTTCCCGGCAGGATGGGCATTGTATGAGTCAGATCACTAACATTTCTGTGCTGCGAACCTCTTCTTTTTTTTTTTATTAATTTATTCTTTATTGAACCTCTTCTTATGGAATCAGAGTTTTCATTTTCTGAAAATGTGCGCTCAAATTTAAGTCAGGGACATCTGATTTTTTTTTTTTTATGGAAAAACCTGGACAAGAAAAAATATGTACTTTCACTATTGGAAATTTAGCACTGACCTAATATTCCACTTCAGCTCTCATCCTTTTCAATTTTGTGTGACTAGAAGTACAATTTAAACAGAAGATGCAATTGGTCCCTAATTCCTATAGGAAATAAAACATACCCTAATCCCCCAGAAACCGCTGACCCTATGGTAATGAATCATCTTGATTCATCGTGACTGATCTAGTCTTTCATCTCAATATATATCAGGTTAATTTGAAAGGTGAAAGTCAACAGAGGACTGATACCTGTTCACATTAGCACAACCACAAAAAAAGTGCTTTTACCTAAGAAGCAACTACTAAGATATTGATCAGTGACCCACAAGAACACATTAACCAACAAAACAAATCAGCACCTTGAAAAGCATCACTACATATTGTACTCATAGAGGTACACATATAATTGGAAATACCAAATGCCTTTTAGAGGTACCCAATATAATGAGAACTAAATGAAGCTACTGAAATCTTTGACCAAACATTAACTTTTTGCTCATATACTGAAGGTTTACTTGGAGGAAAATCAGTCAACTGAATTTACGTATTCCACACTGTATTTTCTGCTATTAGGTAGAAGTGATTATGCACATTAAGGAGTATATCTCAATTTTAGAGATCAAATTCAGTTAGATGGTATCTGAGAACAGCTTACAAGTCAAAATAATGTAAGCGATACATATAATCAATAAATTCATTCTGCTATTTAATCCTGTTAAATTATTTACAACAGTGGCTTTCAATGCCCACAGAGTCATGTGGCAAGATATTTTTAAAACAGAGCTACCAGATTTCCATCTCCAGATATTCTGATTCAATTTGCTTTGGAAAAGTGCAATTATTTATTAACTGACAGGCATCTCTAACATTAAGTCGCTAAGAACGAAAAACTGGGTCATCTGTGAATAGTCCTTTTTACTTATCATCGTGAAGCGATGCCATGCCATGCCTCTTAGCACTAGTGTCAACACCTTCCACCTTTGTCCTTTCTCTTTTCCCTCCATTTCCTCCCCACTTCACATTTCTACTGGCCATATCTCAGGATCTGCTTACAATGAGATTGTCTAATCTCTTAATTTTTTTCTATTCCAAGATGAATAAAATTATCCAGTATTTATCTTTCTTTCTTAGTTCATGAAGCCTGAAACCCTCTAACTGCATCCAACTAGCAATGCAATGCAAGATTTCATCTTTTTCTCACAGGTGAGCAGTAGTCTTTAAGTACTAAAACATAATTTCTTAATCCACTGGTCTGTTGTTTACAGATTTTGGGATAGACACCAAGGAATGGAATCACTGGGTCATATGGAAGTTCTTTTGTTAATTTTCTTGAGAAGTCTCCAAACCATTTTCCAGAGACTAAAGTCCCAATCACAGTGAATGAGTGTTCCTTTCTCAGAACCTCACCAACACTTACTGTTTCCCAACATTTCCTTATAAACCACTCTGACTAGTGTCATTTCTATTTTCCTGATAACAAGTGATTAAAGACATGTCTTCATGCCCATTGGGCAAGCTTTATGTTTTCTTGGAGATAATGCCTGTTCATTGCCTCTCTCCATTTTTTTTTGATGTTGTTTTCTGGTTTTTAGACTTCATCTATTGGTGCTCAGGGGCTATTTCTTGCTTTGTACTCAGGGCCCTGGAGGTGCTTGCAGAGTCACATGTGGTTTGCAGGTGACCCAAGTGGGTTTGGTCACATGCAAGGCAGGCAAGCACTTTACTTCCTGTTCTCTGGTTCTGCTTTTGTTTTAGGTTTATTTTTTCAGTTGCATCTTGAGAATACTTTATATACTTTGAATATTATCCCTTTGATGCATGATGTGCAAATACTTTCTTCCAATTAGGAGAGTGTCTTTTTATTTCATGCCTCATTTCTTTCACAGGCAGAAGCTTTGAGTCTGAGGTAGTCCCACTTGCTTATTTCTTCTTTTGTTTTCGATGCTGATGGCATCACATCATTGAAAACTCCTCTGAGGTCAGTATCATGGAGAGCCCTACCTATTGCTTTTCAGTTTATAGATACACGTTTGATATCAAGGTCTTTAGTCAACTTTGAATTAACCTTTGTCTACAGTGTGAGATAGGAGTTTAACCTTTTTTTTGGATATAGTTATTGTTTTCCCAGCACCATTTGTTACAAATGGTGTTTGTAACACTTGTACATTTATTCCACTTCATGTCTCCTCTCTCTGTCACAGATTAGCACTGCACTATAGCACTGCCATCCTATTGTTAATCGATTCACTTGAGTGGGCACCAGTAATGTCTCCATTGTGATGCTTGTTGTTACTATTTTTGGCATATCAAACATGCCACAGGTAGCTCGCCAGGCTTTGCCGTTCAGGCAGGATACTCTCGGTAGCTTGCCAGGCTCTTTAAGAGAACAGAGGAATTGAACCCAGATTGGCCACGTGCAAGGCAAACACCCTACCCACTGTGCGATCTGTGGCTTTATCTCTAGGCTCTCAACTTTGGTCCATTGACCTGAAAGTCTTTTTTTTTTTCCTACCTAACAGTTTTAATCACCACCTTTTAGGCACATTTTAAAATCTATGCATGCAATGTCTCCCATCGTTTTTTCTCAGGACTGCTTTGGTAAACCCTAGTTTTAAAAATAAGGACTTTGTTCTGGAAGCATAGATCAACCCCATAGTAAACTATGACTTTACGCACAGTAGAAAGGCTATGTTCGGGGGCTGGAGCGATAGCACAGCGGGTAGGGCGTTTGCCTTGCACGTGGCCGACCCGGGTTCGATTCCCAGCATCCCATATGGTCCCCCGAGCACCGCCAGGGGTGATTTCTGAGTGCAGAGCCAGGAGTAACCCCTGAGCATCGTTGGGTGTGACCCAAAAAGCAAAAAAAAAAAAAAAAAAAAAAAGAAAGGCTATGTTCAAGAAGACAAAGAAAAACCAATGCAGGGATGTAGAAATATTGGAACATCTATATGATGCTGGTAAGAATATAAAAATGTGACATGTGAATTATATCTCAATATAGTTAGAAAGATAAAGGAAATAAGGCTGTTTTGGTGGACTTTTTTTTGTTACCTAGCTTCTAGTCTAGTAGAGCTGAGGGCTGGAGAATAGTCCAGAATAGAACATTCCACAGTCCCTAGAAGCTGCTGGGCTATACCTGAATCTGACCTGGATCTAGCCATGGCCTAATCTGGCTTGCATTCCCAGAATTTCCCAGTCTTTCTCATGAAAATATTCTTGGTGGGGGCAGCGGGCAGAGAGACAGTACAGGGGTGAAGGTAGTTGGCCAATTCTGGTTGATCCTTGGCACTGCATACAGTCACCCTGAGCACGGAGCCAGGAGTAAGCCCTAAGTCCACACCCTCAAATATTCTTCGGCTATCCAGTTTCTCAAATAGACATGTTCCACTGAGATTAAAGACTGGGCTTTATTCCAAACAGAGGAGGGAGCAATGAAGTCTGGCCTGAAATGGCTGGAAAGAACACACCTTCTCTGAGGCCTTTTCAACCCCTCTCAGCACATGTTCTTTCCAGCAAACCTTCTCTTAATGCCAGTAACTCATGCAAAAACTTTGGATAATTCCTCCCACACTGTATCAGCTCCTGGTAATTAGGCTACATTATGCCAGTTTAATCCTATGTTCAATAATTCCTTCATCTAATCCTTTTATTTTTCCTTTGGGCTATTCTTCCTCTCTCCCATCCAAACATTTTTTCACTTCACTTTAACAGATCTTTATTTGTTACTTATCTGGGAGGGACCATTGGGCCATACCTGGTGATGCTCAAGACTGACACTGGGGTCCTGTGCTCAAGGCCCACTCCGGTTGGCACTCAGGGGACCATCTAAGCTGTCAAGGATTGAACTGAGGTTGGCCACATACAAGGCAACTGCAGCAAATTTTGTAGTATCTGTTAGGACCCATCATCAGTTCACTTTCTTGGTGGTGGTTTTGGGTCACACCTGGCAATGCTCAAGGGTTACTCCAGGTTTGGCACTCAGGAATCACTCCTTGTGGTGCTCAGGGGGCCATACAGAATTCCCAAGATTGATCGGCTGCATGCAAGGCAAATGCCCGACCTGCTATACTGTCTCTCTACCTCCCTGCCATCAGCTCCTTAACAGACTATCACTGTGTACTCTCTCTCCTTGCTCTACTCTTCAAGTTAGACTGATTCTACAGGATTGTATTAACTTTCTTCTGCTCTTCGAACTCTACTAATCAGGTAATAGATGATATGTTCTTAACAAAACCCAAAGTCATCTACTGACTTTTTGTTATTCTGATCTAACACTCGTGATTTCGTAGTGTCAAAGTGGTAGGCCAGTCACAGATGTACTTGGGGAGTGACCAATAAATGGGAGCTTATATTTATTTCCTAGGATCAATGAACAATCAATTTCTCTTGCATATTCACTTGCACCAGTGGTTTCCCTTCCCATCCACCAAGGTCCGCTCTTCGTGCATTTATTTCCTTTTCTTGAAGTTGTGTGCTGTTAGAGTAGAAATTACTCCCTTGGGAAAAATTGATGGGCAGCTTCTAATTTTAATCTACAGCTGAACTGAGACAACTGAATCACAGCTGCACCACCATTTCATTCTGCATGGAGCCCTAATGATAAATATTTAACCAGAACAACTTCCTTTTCCTTTATGCTATGCTCTTATTTAATTATTTTAACAAACGTCTGCTTCAAACACTCACCACTCTTGTCAAAGCCTAAGCTCCTTCTGGTGAAACATATTTTTGCTGCTTACTTGCTAAGAATACAGACACTTTCACCATCTCCATACATGACTACACTTATGGCTTTACCTATTGCTCTGGCTTTACTCTTTGCACTGTTCAGTTAGCACAAACATTTCTCATTCTCCCTCAGTACTATATACTTTACTAGCCACTTAAGGTCAGATGTAAACCTGTGATTTGTTTGGTAACAACTAAGAAACAAAAGCTGAAAAGAAGTCTCTGGCAGAGACCCAAGTATTAACTTGGGGGACTAAGATGGAGACTGCCTTGCCTAATTCATACTGGACTTGTAGCATAAGAAACGTGGTTCTATCAAAGACTTAGGCTGAGGGGCTTCATTACTGCAGCCAAAACCAAATGGTCCTGCCTAATGCCTCATTTTATCCTCCTCTCTTTCCTACTGTCCATGAAAACAAGATCCCCCTCACTTTGCAGCTAATTCTAATTCTCTTCCAGATTCCATTCCCACCTACCCTCTTTCTCTGAGCTAATAAAAATTCATCCCCACTCTCACATCCTTAATACTGTTCTTCTTTTACAGGAAGAGTAACATATCCACAAAAAGTGCCTTCTTTGTTCTGGGTGCTTTTCATAGTTTAATCTTCACAAAACTTCAAGGGGTGGCAGAGTTAATCCCACTTTATGGATGAGGAAAGAGTTTCAAAAAAAATCTGCACCAAGTCAATATCTAGTTAATGGTAGGCCTGATATTTTATAATTGTTTAGAATGATATCAAAGTCCGAATTTTGGAATATTCTTTTTTTTTATTTTATTGAATCACTGTGAGACAGTTACAAGCTTTCATGTTTGGGTTACAATCACACAATGATCAAACACCCATCCCTCCACCAGTGCACATTCCCTACCACCAATATCTCCAATATACCTCCCCTTTCCCACCCTCTCCTTGCCTCCATGGCAGACAATATTCCCCATACTCTCTCTCTACTTTTGGGAATTATGGCTTGCAACACACACACTGAGAGGTCATCATGTTTGGTCCATTATCTACTTTCGGCATGCATCTCCCATCCCAACTGGTTCCTCCAGCCATCATTTTCTTAGTGATCCCTTCTTTATTCCATCTGCCTTCTCCCCTCCACTCATGAAGCAGGCTTCCAGCTATGGGGCAATCCCCCCGGCCTTTGTATCTACTGTCCTTGGGTGTCAGCCTCATGCGATGTTATTCTGTACTCCACAAATGATTGCAGTCCCTCTATGTCTGGAATATTCTAAAGACATGCAGATGTCCCTAGACTTTGAATATACCCAACTCACTCTCAAGCACACATACACTTCTGTTGTGCATCTCCTTCACGCGAGGTTTCCTCTTCTTCCCACCTTCCCACCCAACCTAAGCATTGTGTGATCAACACTGCATCCACTTCTTTACTTTATGTCTCACCTCTATATTCAAATCCAGCCTCAACTCTCATCATTCCATAGAAACATCTCTTGCTAAAGATTGGTGGTAATTTACCTGGAAAATGTTTTTCTTGCTTGCAAAAAGTTCATGCCTTCGCGCCTTCCTCCCAGAGATGAACCGGGAGCCGTGGCACGAGAAACAGACCCTCCGCACCTATTGACTGTGATCCTGAGGTCTCCTAACCCATTTTGGCACCAGAGCGGATTCTTGCAGCCATCCATTTTGACTGTGAACTGAGCTAAAATATTAGAAACCCAAAACTTTGAGTGAGGACTCAAAGTCTTCACTCTTAGCAATGAAGAGAAATTATTAGATGATGCCTATTCAGCAGGCCTGATTGTTGGGGAAAATTTCCAATCAATAATAGTGAGTTCTGTATGGAAATATGGAATGTACTCAATATATATAGAGAATAATGGGAATATCATTAGCTACTTGGATGGGGGGTGGGGTGGGAGGGGGGTGTATTGGGGTTCTTGGTGGTGGAACAGGTGCACTGGTGAAGGGATGGTGGTTTAATCAGTATTTGACTGTGACTTAAACCTGAAAGCTTTGTATTTTTTTCCTTTTTTTCACGGTGGTTCAATAAAATATTTCTTTAAAAAAAAAGTTCATGCCTTTTTGTCCTTTTTTTCCTGAAAACTCTTCTTCAGCAAAACCACTCATTTTATTTTATCCCCCTTAGATATTTTTATATTTCTTGTAATTTAGATAAGATGTTCACAGAGCAGATCTTCCTGCACGAAGACCTTCCACAAAGGTCTTCACACAAAGACCTTCACAAAGACCTTCCACCCTGTCCTTGTGTCACTCCAGTCCACCTTTTCATTCCTCCCCACTTCTACCTACTCTTCTTGGTATTCTCAGTTCTATAATCAAAGGCCATAGACTAGTCATCACCTGATACTATCTTTTCCCTTGTTTTGTTTGTCTGTATATCACAGATGGTGAGATCATCTGGTCCCTCTCCCTCTCATTTCACTTCACATAATACCTTCCAATTTCATCCAAGTTGCAGCAAACTGCAGAATTTCACCTCATAGCTAAGTAGTGCTCCATTGTGTATATACAGCACACCTTCCTTATCTGTTCACCTGTCATTGAATATTTGGGTTGTTTCTGGCTCTTCTACTCAGTGTTGCAATAAAAACAGGTGTGCACATATCTTTTCCAGTTAATGTTTTGTGTTCTTGGGATATAAACCAAGAAGCAGAAATGCTAAATGACATGAAAGTTCTATTCTAACTTTTTAGAGAAGTCTTAAAATTGGTCAAAGCCACTCTTTTCTAGATATCAAATATTATCTCTTTGTTTTCTTCACTAAAAATTACTCTGGAGTTATCTGGTGACCATGCCTATGGCTGCCCTTTCAAAAAATTCCAAATATCAGTACTTATAATCTAAACTTTATCTTCCAACTTGTCCACCTTGAAGTTTCCCAACTAGCATAAAGCCAGTCTAAAACTGCTTTTTCCTTTATTCTCAATCGATTCCACTTATACCTCAATCTATTGATTCATTCAGAGTTAGTTTGTTCTGGAAGGTTTTGCAGTTTAGCTAGACCCTTTAGCTATATTCTTCTTTTGACAATTTTGTTCATATTTCTATTATATCATTTATAGTGGGTTGTAACATTTATTTATGGTTCTGCCCCTAAGAGAAACCCAACTATGACCAGTTAGCAGACAGGAAAGGATTTAGAGGCATAGAGAGTGGGCATTCAGGCATCCTCATCTTGCTTTTCATAAATGAAGGGGTCACATAAGTGTTGGTTTTAGAGATTTAAGAGATAAAATAAAGTTGAAAGCTTTTTTCTTGCTGGAGCCTAAGATCTTCAGAGTGAGATGTCTTAGAAAATTTTTGATGTCTGGAATATAGCTTGGGCAGCATAAAATAAGGACCCACTAGTGACTCCCTGGGCTGGAGCGATAGCACAGCGGTAGGGCGTTCACCTTTCACGCGGCCGACCCATGTTCAATTCCTCCTCCCCTCTTGGAGATCCCGGCAAGCTACCGAAAGTAGCGTGCCTGCACAGCAGTCTGGCAAGCTACCCATGGCATATTTGATATGCCAATAACAGTAACAATAAGTCTCACAATAAGAGACGTTACTGGTGCCCGCTCAAACAACTCGATGAGCAACGGGATGACAGTGACTCCCTGAAAGAATGAATGACTCCCTGGGCACTGCACATTACCATGGTCCCATTACACCTGAGCTTTACTCTAAGTACAACATGAAAGCTAGTGACCCTTCTCCAGGCTGCCCGCTAAAATGATAGTTCTCAAAAATAAATTTGTTCATTAAATCTGATAGTTGTCATCAAAATAACATTGCTTGAGAAGCACCTACAGCACAGAGTTTTGTAGCAGTTTTGCCTCATTACCAAAGTCGGCATTATCTTAAAATTGATCTTATCTGAAGGTTAAACACACTTAGTTCCTTGTCAGAACACTTAACTTTCCAATATGGTCAATTACAAGATAATAGTGTCCACTTTCTCATGTCTTACTACTTAAATGGTTCGATCAATAAATAAGTACACACTGCATTATTAAGAGCTTGCTGATGTCAGACACGAAGGGAAAGAGCCTAAGAACTTCTAGGCATAAAAAAATACTATTTAAGTTCCCTGTTGTAAACACTTTCTAAGTCTCTACTGGGCTCGAGGCACTGAAATAATTTTTTCTTTAAAATTTTGATCTAGGGGCTGGAGCAATAGCACAGCAGGTAGGGTGTTTGCCTTGCACGCAGCCAACCCAGGTTCGATTCCCAGCATCCCATATGGTCCCCAGAGCAGGAGTGATTCCTGAGTGCAGAGCCAGGAGTAACCCCTGAGCATCGCTGGGTGTGACCCAAAAATAAAAAAAAATTTTTTTGATCGATATATGTCACGTACAAATGTATGAACTGTTTTTGGTCCTCCCCCCCAGCCCCCAACTTGATCTGATTTTTGTTTGCTTGTTTTGAAGCCATACCAGACAGTACTCAGGGATCAATCCTGATGATGCTCAGGGGACCATATGAGGTGGTGGTCCCTGGAACTGAACGAGGGTTGGACCCCTGTAAGGGAGGTGCTTTAACACCAGTACTATCTCTCCATAACCAGCATGGGTATTGTATTTTATATTTTTTTCTTTTTTATAGAGTTTTTTGTTGCTGTTGTTGTTGTTGTTGTTGTTGTTGTTGTTTTGGGTCACACTTGGCAATGCTCTAGATTCACTCATAGTGGGTCTCAGGGGAAGATATGGGATGTTGAGATCAGTCTCAAGCATGCAGGTAAATGCCCAACCCTCTGTTCTATCCTTCTGATTTTGGCATTAATGAAAAGATATCTGAATCAAATATTTGTCATCAAACCAAAAATTATTAGAGGTATCAAAATAATGCCATTTGAAACACTATAATCTAATGGGAAGTGGGGATATTCTGATCCTGCTTTGTGACAGAGCTGACCCTCTCTTCTGTAGAATTAGGAGATTTGGGGCTGAAAAAGGAAGATATTGGGGCATGTGATCTAGTTATTCTTTCACCAAATGTCCTTTTGTTGATGGATGGTAGTTGGGAAACATATTCAGTTATTGTTAATGTTTTGGTGGGGGGAGGGGGCGGGTAGGCCACATCTGGCTGTGCTCAGGGCTTACTCCTGGCTCTGTACTCAGGGATTACTCCTGGCGGTGCTCACAGGGCCATTTGGGTGCTGGGGATTGAACCCGGGTTGGCTGTATGCAAGGCAAATGCCCTACAGGCTGTATTATTGCTCCAGTCCCACAGTTAATGCTTTTAATTTCCATTGGTCCCTTTGGTAACAGGTTTTTCTACATTTATACAAGAAGTCTAAACTGATCCACAGTACCCACAGAAAGAACGAACTTTTGAACTATCTATAATAGTATTATTACTAGAAGAGTATGAGTTCAAATTGAGGTAAGTAAAAAGTTTAAAGTATTTTATCATTAAAAATTATCCAACCCAATGTAAAGTATATTATTTACTTAAAACAATATTGAGCATGCTAGTATTTCTATGATTACTTCAGCTTCTGCCTCCACTACCTGAGTGCCTATAACCATAGAGAATAATAACTGTTTTCACCCACAAGCAGCTAGTAGCGTCAAATCTGACCCATCTTTTATAGTCACAGAGAGCGACTGAAAAAAAAGAAGTTACTACCTGTTTAAGTATTAAGTAAAAGATTATATCAGTCTTACATCTTGATTTAAAAAAAAAGAGAGGGGCTGGAGCAATAGCACAGTGGGTAGGGTGTTTGCCTTGCACGTAGATGACCCGGGTTCGATTTCCAGCATCCCATATGGTCCCCTGAGCACCGCCAAGAGTAATTCCTGAGTGTAGAGCCAGGAGTAACCCCTGTGCATTGCCAGATGTGACCCAAAAAGCAAAAAAAAAAAAAAAAAGAGAGAGAGAGAGAGATTTCTATTTGCTAAATAACAACTAGATGCTAGCTAGTGTTAGACTAAGTTCTGGGAAGCATAGCTTCCTGGTGGAATGCATGCTTTGTATGTAACAGACATTGGGTTAAATATCTAGAACCACAAAAATAAATAAATAGGAGCTGGAGAGGCAGTACACTTGGCTTTCAGGAGGGGGCTGTGGCGGGGGGCATACCTGGACTGTGTTCAGGGCTACTCCTGGCTCTGAGCTCAGGGATCAATCCTGGTGGTGCTCAGGGGACCCTACGTGGTGCTAGGAATAGAACCCGGGACCCATGGCAAGTAAGTGCCTTCCCAGCTGTACCAGCTCTGCAGTCCAGCATGTTTCGCATGTGGCTGACCCTGGTTCCATCCCTGGCACCACATGGTCACATGAGCATCATCAGGTATCGCTCTAGAGGACCCCAAACACCACTGCAATGGTGGCCACAGTAACACCCAGCATTGCAGGGTCCAAGCAGCACTGCATCTACAGGTGCTGTTGAACCCTGGCCCAGCCCAGTTGACTGATAATCACGGGGTGTGTTCCCAGACTCTGTGGGCAATGCTTCAGAACGCCCTACCCCAAGTAAATAAATGGAGAAATAAAACAAGAATTAAGGTTTGTTTCTGCTGTAAACAACTGCAGCTTTCTCAGTGAGCCAATCTACTTTCCTAATCAACATATAACGATTACTGGCATGATATTTGAAGGTATCTGATTATATTGAACTTGACTACGCCTTTCCATGGCACCTGCTGAAATAAAAAGATAACAGATTTATTAATCATTAAAATGCATTTTGAAGTGAGACATGCTCTGTTAGTTCTGTATGTTAAATAGTTCAAGGTAGAGTTTCTGTAGCTGAGTAGTTTATAATCTACTAAAATGAATAAGATCCAAGTTATAAAAAAGATAATTAACAAAAAAATTAATACATTACTGAAGAAATATTAAGGCCAGCAGTGGAAGAGACAGAGAAAGTTTTATGGGGAAGAGGAGTGAGTCTTATCAGTTTTAAAGAAAAACTATTATTCAAGTTGTTTAAAATTCTGTTTTAAATAAAGAAATTAGGAAGAAGAAAATGTAGAGTGTACTGCAGCAACATATATGAGACTCTGGAATGAAAACATTTGAAAAGCATAATCAATTATATAAACAGCTATATAAATAATGAGTTCTAGGCAAGTAATAAATAGCAAGTTGTTATACTCAGTTATTTCATCTGCATAAGTATCTCTATTTAACTAAAGAATCCCTTTAAAGATGATAATATGTAAAGCAATTAGAAAGAAGACTAATGATGCCTTAAAACAAGCCATTCTTTTTTGATCAGTAATTCTACTTTCAAGAATATTTTCCAAGAAAATATGAAACTAATTTAATAGCTACAAAGATGAAAACCTGGACACTCTAAATGATGAGTTGGCAGGTCCTGGTTAATACTACTTCTTCTAAGGAACATATCAAAACAAATGCAGAACAATACTAGTTCAAAGAATGAAAACTGAAATTTTTCATGGAAATAGCAGGACAAAAACATTATGCCCCATTAGACTGCCATCTGCATGTTAATAAAAATAACTGTATGCCACAGACACACACAGACTTAAAAGGCTAAGAGGATGCATGTTCCAAGAACTGTCTCTTTAGTTCACCAGAAGCCTGGCGCTACCTCAAGAGCAACTAAGATCAATTTAGCAATTTATCTTTCCTAAAGCACTTTTACCACTTGAGAATTGAGAACCTGTCCACCTAAAGTGGACAACTTCATGGACATCACTGCAGCTTCAGAGGTTTATGTTTTAGTACCTTGCACCGTTCTTTGAAAGATGTCCTTTGTGTAAGAATAACCAGAAACTATTTAAAGCACTGGAAGCCATGAAAGGACACTATATTTCTAGGTCTTACAACCCTGACAATCCTTTCCCTGTTTAAAAAAGAAAAAAAAGCACTTCTAACTGAAAAAAGAGAAACATGAAATAACTAGTGAACTTACTATAATATATGAACATTAATTTTCAATGACACACACCTGAAATCTAATTATCTTATAATGACTGTTAATTCCATTTGAAAGAAACTACTCTCCTGTCACAAGTACAGATGCATATTTCAACTTTTAAAAATAAAATTTTCTGGTACAGAGTACCAGGGTAACAGGAAACAAGCTTAATTTTTTGCTTCTCAAACTTACTTTTGAAAACCACAAGGAATGTTTTACTTTCCTCAGGGAAGTAACGTTTTAAAGTTAGGCCCTATTATGATATCTCAAAAACTGAATGTCTCATCTGACCCAGAATCTCAACGATGGGTGTTGTTCAATTGCTGCTCAACCTTTTCAAGGAGGAAGGAAAATGTCTGGAAAAGGAGTGGAAGAATACAGGGTAGAGAATGGGGGAGGGGAACAGGAGGAAGGAATGCTCTGTGTGGACTGTAATTTTATTCTGCATGCTGGTCTGGTTCTTATTTTATTCCAACTATTTTACCATCCTTAATTGTCATCAGTGTAAACACCCAATATGATGTTAAAAGGAACCATTCCCGCTGATGGAAGTAATAAATGACAGTGCCCTAGGAATGGAATCCTGAGGTCTGCATAAATAAGCATTTGCCATCATTTCAAATGGTAAGACATATTTGTGGTTCTGGCATTTCCAAGAAAGGTTCAGTTGGGTTTCCATAATAATCACTTCATAGACTCTAACTTTTCTCTTTGAATTGTGCAAAGTTTAAATCTACCCTAAATTAGAATTCCTTAAACATGCAAGAGTATAGAACATACGTATGTTTCATAAGTGTATATATATATAAAATATATGTATATCAAACACATATATAGGGGAATATGCATAGGCACATCAATAAAACTTTCTGAAGTGCTCTAGCTTCAGCAGGTTTTGTTCTATTTATTAGATTTTAGAGTTGAGGGTCTCTGGCAGAACCCCATCCCCTCACTCCATGGGAAATTAGCTCTCCCAGGGAGCATGTGTGTTCTGCTCAGCTCACTCATGGGCACATCCTTCCCCCTTTCTGCTTCTCTGGTACATGGCTGCTCTCCTTGGACTCTGACTTAGCCTTTGGGATATTCTAGAAAATTTAAAGATTCTTCTATCGGGCATGGGGGTCAAGGAATGACATCTTAGGAACCTAAACATTATTCAGACTGAGCTATAAAATTCAGTCTTCCCAGTAATGATCTAGAAAACAGCCATGTGGCCAGGGCCATAACTCAAGGAGCTGGAATGCATATCAGTATCCACTAAGTCCCGAGTTCAATTCCTGGCACCGCAAGATACTTTGAGCACCACTAGATGAACCCTGGTGAGCCCCAGACTACTGGGCTTTTGCAGTACTGCACTGAACCATCCAGCCTGCAGAGCAGGGCCAAATAATGCTGGGAGTGGACCTGGGTTCCCTGACCACTGCTTTGGAGTCCCTCAGCCAAAGGAAAAAAAATACAAAAGCAATCCACAAACCTAAACAGACGCCTACAGAGCAGAACAAGGGAGGAAGGCAGAGGGGGAAGAAGCATTTACCAAAAACCCTGGGTTCGAAAACATAGCCAAGTATTTTGCCCTGAAATGAATGTCTAACCCCATTTTCTTTTTTCTCTTGAACTCCATCGCATTCTCTTAGAGAAACTTCCCCTCCACAGTCCTGGTCTATCAGGCAGGACATGGGAAGACATTATTAACAGAATACAACAATTTTCAAACTCCACTGGATGAACACATGAGCAAGTCACTCTTACACCTCCTGACACTCTGCCCAGGGCACGAGTCTGTTTGCATGCTGTTCAACGAGTTCTCACAGCCGAGCCTGCCTTTCAGGAACTGAAAGGAAATGGCAGAATAAGCCATTGGAAGAGCCGCAATCTCATGAGGCCCTGCTGCTCTTCTTGTGGGGACACTGGGAGTGCATAGTGGGGATCACCCGATAGCCTGGGGCCACTTTGGGAGTCTGGGCATCTCTGAGTTGAAGGGAATCACGTCTCTGTGGAAGGTGGAGATGGGGTCAGGACCTAGAGCACAAGCAAGGTGTTGGTGCCAGCAGGCCAGTGTGTCCGAAGACCAAGAACAGCTCCTCCAGGTAGCCAAGGGGCCAGCTCTCAAAATGTCACCTTCTGAATTGTGCCACTGGTGACCTGTGTCCACTTCCCTCAAGGACCAAGTATTCTGAGTGCTAACTGCTTGAAGGAAAAAGTGAAACACGATTCTGCCTTTTAAAAGAAACCCCACAACTGGGGGGCTGGAAGTGATCCTACAGCGGGTAGGGCATTTGCTGTGCACCCAGCTGACCTGGATTTGATCCCTGGCATCCCATAGGATCTACCGTTCACCACCAGGAGTAATGTCTGAGTGCAGAGCCAGGAGAAACTCTTGAGCATTGTCATGTGTGACCCAAAAAACCCAAAAAACAAAGCAAAAAACTCAACCCAAAACAACTATATAAAAAAAAGATAGTGTTTTCACGGGTATAGCCACCAGAAGTGAAGTTTTCGGAAATGCATGGGCTTCCCTTGGCATCTTCAGCCTCTTCTGCTTTCCATACCAGGTCTGTTCTGGTCTCTCCATTTCGGCAGGCTTACTCCTATCCTTCTAGCACTAGCTGCCCCTTCTGCCCTTCAGGGTTCCTTCCTCCCTTCTCTGCAGGGGCCTCTCAGGAGTGGCTCAGACTCTGGAGGTGACCTGGATGATCTTCTGGGTCTGCCCCTGTGCTCTCTGTCCTTTAGCATCCCCTGCAGCCATTCTCTTGGGTGTGGTGGCCACGGTGGGACGCAGGTGCTGGCCCTGGGGAGGCAGCAGCTTGTGGGCTCTGGTGGTACAGAACTGCTTCCTCGTCACTGCTCTAGCCCTATTATCCAGGATCTGTGAATAACTCATTTACAAAAGATGTGTGACCAAGGACAGTAGAGACAAAGGCCAGGAAGATAGCTCCACGGTTGGAAACTGGGAGGGGGGAAGGCAGCTTGGATAGAGAAGGAATCACTGAGTCACTGATGGTTGGAGGGATCGCCCAGGATGGGAGATGTGCGCTGAAAGTAAATAAAGAACCCAATGTGATGGCCTCTCAGTATCTGTATTGGAAACCATAATGCTCATAAGTAGAGAGTAAGAGGGAAGCTGTCTGCCTTAGCGGCGGGTGGAGGGATACTGGGGACATTGGTGGTAAAAAATGTAGACTGATGGAAGGGCTGTTATTGTATGACTGAAACTCAAACATGAAAGCTTTGTAACTGTTGCCCATACTCAATTTAAAATAAATTAAAAAAATAAAGTAAAATAAAAAAGGTGTGTGAACATACCCACTTCTTCTCTGAGTGGAGAAACCAAAGGCATGGCACTGGAAATGTAGGCAAGACCAAGGCCATTTTCCCAGAGACATGCTGGGATGCGGGTGTGAGCTGGTTTGGACAAACGAAGCCAGACCCTGAGAAGGATGCTGGTTTTCTGAAACGCTGCAGCTCCACTGGGTGGCAAAGTTACATGAGCCCCAGGGAGAGGAAACATTCCACTGGATTTCCCCACCTGGTTTAATCTCTCTCTACCTCACTGGGAGTGCCTCAGAGAAGCTAAGTAAACAGAAAGTGGAAAAAAAAACCATTACCTAAGCTTTCAAGTTTGTCCTTACTCCCCAATTTTCTTTGAGCAAGTTGACTAGCAAAGACAGCTAACATTAGGTCGTGCTAGGCGAACAATTTCACATTCCCTTGTTCTTCATTCGTTCTACTACGACCAGACGCAGAGATTACTGTTGCGTCCCAGATGAGAAAAAGTAAACCTGGACCGTATTCCCCTAATACTCCCATATCTGGAGATAATGAGAAGTGCAGGCTAATAAGAACCGATTTCAAGGTCCTTGCCTTGTTTCCCTTTTGAAGCCAGTACAAGAATGCTTCCCCCAAAGGTTTTACTTTTGGAGGGTGAAGTGATCATTTTACCCAAGAAACAGTACCATCTGCTGCCTATCAGTGATAATGATGGAAGACTGATTATTTTTCAAAAGATCAAGATCACTGAAAATATAAGCAATCCCCTCTTCCCCCCCAAAAAAAAATACCCCGCACCACAGTCATATAAACACCTTCATCTATGATAAGGATTATAAAAATCAGAATTCCCACAGTTAGAAATCTCGGTAACTTTAACACAACAGGGAAATAATTTTGCATTGACTTCTCCATGGAATTTGAGTCCAGTTAATTGCACATTTAAATTTGGAAAGAGGCACTGTCAGTCACCTTTTGCTTATTACAAACACCACTAATTACAAAGCAGTTATCCACTCTTCCACTCCCTTTGAATAAAGATGTTTTTGTAAATATCAGCAAGCATAAAACTGCCTTATGTTGTCTAACCTATGTCAATATACTGCTTTGTTTCTTTCTGAACTGAAATTCAAAACATTCCTAATTTTGTCCTTAGGTTACAATTTTCCCTTACATGGTCCTTGCATTTCCTGGTTGGTCATTCCTTGCATCTGGATAGCTGTATATTATACTTCAAATTCTAAAACTCAGATTATACTTTAAATGCAAAACCCACATACTTTATTTTTAAAAAAATTTTTTTAAAAAAATTTTAAATTTTTTATTGAATCACCATGTGGAGAGTTACAAAGCTTTCAGGCTCAAGTCTCAGTTACACAATGCTCAAACACCCATCCCTTCACCAGTGCATATATTCCACCACCAAGAACCACAGTAAACCTCCCCCCACCCCCCCCCACCTCCCCAGCCCCCCACCCTGCCTCTGTAACTGATAAATTTCACTTTACTTTCTCTTTACTTTGATTACATTCAATATTTCAACAAAAAACTCACTATTATTGTTTGGAGTTTTTCCCTCCAAGTCAGACCTGCTGGAAAGGAAGCATTTGATAATTTGTTTTCCATTGCTGAGAATGAAGAGATAGAGGTTGTGTGGCTACAATAGTGGCCACGAGGTTTTGGATTTCTGTATTTTAATATTTTAGTAACTAAGTGCAAAGAAATTTCTGCCAGAAGTTGCATCATTGCTAGATTGTACCTCTCTGCTATATTATATTCCACATATGAGTGCAACCTTTCTATGTCTGTCTCTTTCTTTCTGACTCATTTCACTCAACATGATACTTTCCATGTTGATCCACTTATATGCAAATTTCATGACTTCATGTTTTCTAACAACTGCATAGTATTCCATTGTGTAGATATACCAAAGTTTCTTTAACCAGTCATCTGTTTTTGGGCACTCCGGTTTTTTCCAGATTGTGGCTATTGTAAACAGTGCTGCAATGAACATAGAGACACAAATGTCATTTCTACTATACCTTTTTGCCTCTCCGGGATATATTCCCAGGAGTGGTATTGCTGGGTCAAATAAGAGCTCAATTTCTAATTTTTTGAGAATCGTCCATATTGTTTTCCAAAAGGGTTGAACAAGTCGGCATTCCCACCAGCAGTGAAGAAGAGTCCCTTTCTCCCCACATCCGCACCAACACCAGTAAAACCCACATACTTTAGATGTGTCACAAAACATCCTTTGCACAAAGCCTCAGCTGAGCCCCTAGTATTGAATCTGAAACCAAGTGTTTCCATCTTGTGTCCAAAGATACTGATAGCATAATAAATAACTCATTCACCTAACCTCTTTGTGACAAGATTTGGAGCCATTTAATTTCTTAATTTTAATTTGCTTGTGCAGATTATGGGATGAAAACAGACAGGCAGAGGCAAGATTGTTCTTACACAGTCAATGGAGCTCTTGCCCTGAGACTCAAGCACTGGGGGCTCCTTGGCAGACCCTTTTCCCCTTGACCCCCCTTTGGCCCATTCATGTCTCATATGGTTCCCTTTGAGCCACGTTCTGCAGGCTGGGACATACGCAGATGGCCATGGCCCTTTCTTGGCAGGCTGAGACCTGCTTCTCCCCTACTGGAGGCTGCTGCAGGCCCACAGAAGGTAAAGGGCTGCTGGCTGCTGGAGGGGTGAGCCCTGTGATACAACAGGGCTTGGATGATGGCCAGTGGGCTAAGTCTTGTGTTTGAGGATTTGTGTGGGGCTAAAACAGAGACAGAAGTAGGAAAGAGAGGAGTAAGGAGGCCTCCATGAAAATGTTAGTGCCAAATCTGCAGGTAGGAGACCCAAGGATAGAAAGTATTTTGTTTAGGCTAGATAGTACAGTGGATAAGGCATTTTACTTGCCCACCTTGGATGTGGGTTCCATCCCCCCAAGCCCCATATGGTCCCCTGAGCTCTGCCAGGAGTGATCCTGGAGGGCAGAACTAGGACTGAGGTCTGTAAAGCACCAGGTACAAAACAAAAATGGGGTTTTGTTTGCCTTGGTTTTGGGGAAATGCCTGGTGGAGCTCCAAGGACCATGCAGTGATAAGGATGGACCCCGGGGCTACTGCATGCTTTGCACTAGAGTCTTCTGTGCCATCCCCTTGGCCCCATATGTAGTTTTTAAACCACTACTGGGCATACTGGGCATTGTTCAAAATAAATGAGTATACAGTGGCATGGGCTGGAGCAATAGCACAGCGGTAGGGCTTTCGCCTTTTATGCTGCTGACTTGAGTTCGATTCCTCCATCCCTCTCGGAGAGCTCGGCAAGTTACTGAGAGTATCGAGCCCGCGCGGCAGAGCCTGGCAAGCTACCCGTGGCATATTGGATATACCAAAAACAGTAACAATAAGTCTCTCAATGAGAGACGTTACTGGTGCTTGCTCAAACAAACCAATGAACAACGGGATGACAGTGACAGTGGCATACTGTAGAAAACCTTCTCCCCTTATTCTGATATTTCTATCAATAAGAGAAGAACAGTTCCATTTAGGAATTGAACACAGAATCCTTTGGCTGAAAGCTTTAGAAGAGTAAGCTCCAGAGGAGAAATAAAGAGAGAAAGAAAGACAGAAAGAAAGAAAGAAAGAAAGAAAGAAAGAAAGAAAGAAAGAAAGAAAGAAAGAAAGAAAGAAACGAAGGAAGGAAGGAAGGAAGGAAGGAAGGAAGGAAGGAAGGAAGGAAGGAAGGAAGGAAGGAAGGAAGGGAAATAAAGAGGGAGGAGGAATGGAAGGAAACACAGCCTACTCAAGGAAAGTCTAGTGTACACACACACACACACACACACACACACACACACACAACCCCCAAAGCATGTAACAATGGAATGTGAGCTATAACCATCAAGGCTACAGGAATCTGTAATACCAAGGTTGTCACTGCAGTTTCCACACTATCGTTATTCTAAAGTATTTGCACCTCCCAAATCAACAACAAAACTATGGCTGTATGTTTCATTTTTGAAATATACCTTTAAATTTGGCTTCGATTTGCAGTAGATTTTGCTAAAGAAAATGCAATGACAATGTATAACACACATCCTTCATCTAACACAGAAAACTTCAGAATTGAGTTTCTTCCATCTTTCAACACATTTATTACAGGTGTTAAATTATAGAAGCTCCCAAACTCAAACCCTAAGAAACAGCCATGTATATCAGTGACCCTCATCCTGATTTTCTAACGTATGAAGCTGAGTTTTTCTTTCAGGGTTTCCAAAGGCCAGGTGTTCACTGGTACAGTGCACAGGCCTTCGCTGAGGTTAGGGAACTTTAGAAGGAAGGGCTGAGAGCACGTTGGTCTTCCAAGGATAGGGAATGTGGCTTCAAAGGGAAATACCAGGTGGCACATTGTTCTGCTCCAGTTAGAGGAGTGGTTTCCTTTGGAAAATCACAAGAACGCTACAAAGTCGTGAACAATAGAAAGATGAATTGCATACAAAATTTATACAGGGGCTAGAGCGATAGCACAGCCGATAGGGCATTTGCCTTGCATGCAGCTGACCCTGGTTCGATTCCCAGCATCCCATATGGTCCCCTGAGCACTGCCAGGAGTAACTCCTGAATGCAAAGCTAGGAGTAAGCCCTGAGCATCGCTAGGTGTGACCCAACAAAGCAAAACAAAACAAAACCAAAAACCAAAAACCAACCCCCCTTATACAAAGTCAGGGGCCAGAGAAATATTACAGTGTGTAGGGCACTTGTTCTGCCTGCAACCAGCCTGGATTTGATTCCTGGTTTCCCACTGGTCGCCCCAGCCCCTGTAGGAGTAATTCCTAAGTGGAAGAAAGTAAGGTTTTGGGTGCTACCCTAAATCTAACGACCATCAAATTCATACAAAGTTAGACATCACTGCAGGTTTTGTTTTGTTTTGCTTTGCTTTTTGGGTCACACCTGGCGATGCACAGGGGTTGTCCTGGCTCTGCACTCAGGAATTACTCCTGGTGGTGCTCAGGGGACCCTATGGGATGCTGAGAATTGAACCTGGGTCGGCCTCGTGCAAGGCAAACACCCTACCTGCCTGTGCTGTCGCTCCAACCCCATCACCGCAGGTTTTGAATGATCTTCTTGGGTCAGAATACAGGTCAGACTTTCAAATAAGGAAGGTGGTTTCAGAGCATTCAGGGTCTAGCCAAGCAGAGGGTAAGAAGAGAGCTTAGTGAAGGCTGGGGAGAGAGAGAATTCTGGGACCCAAAGCTTGGGAGTGTGATCCAATCTGATTTTGCACACACTCTTCCCCCCACTTTACTGCTCCTACAAAGTGCTCCTTATCCAAGAACCTGCCACGTCTGCCTCCTGCTATGCATTCTTGCCGGCATTTCCCATTTGGAACCCAAATACTTGGGTCGCCCCTCTCTTCTCTCTAGTGAGTGAGTCCTGCTCCCAAACTGTGCCCTCACCCCACTGGGCCCACGTACCCCCTTCATTTTTTTTTCAATGTGCACTAGGAAACACTGTGAGCAATTTTCTGGAATTTATACAACATTCCTTTCAGGGGTCATTTTATTATTATTTTTTTTAAAGCAACAGGAAAACCTTCGTGAAATTCTACTAAGGAACTGGGACTGGTCCAATTTTCCTACACAAATTTTTACTAGATGGAAATCCAGAAGTTTTGGCCTCTTCTATCCATCATAAAAACGCCCTTTGTTTAAACAAAGTCTCCACTGATGCATTTTCCAGCACATAAGGTAATTTTCAGTGTGGTACAAAACCCACGAGGGTCCTTTAAAAGCAGGGTTGGAGCGGCGGGGGGAGAAGAAGGGAAAAACTACCTACACAGCAGAAGCCTTTATGATCTATAACTGAGTACATACTGCATCTGCAATAATACCACATTTAACCGCCTGGGCTGTAATACAGTAACCCCTCACAACACTGACCAGCCCACAAACAGAACCAAGAAATCTGGCAAGGAACTCTATTTGCACTAACAAAGCCGCGCTGCAGTAAAAGCCATCTGTACACGTGCCAATTATCCTTCTCCTCAAATGATTAGGTCCCATCGAGTTTTGCTGACAAGCAAGTTATACCACATTTTAATAGGCAATAAAATCTATTATTAAATAATTAGTAGCTAAGAAACAGAAATTAGAGGCTACTTCCCTGCATTTGCACTGCCCCCCCCTCCAGTATTTCAGTCTATGGACAGGAGGCAACTTGATCTTCCAAAGAGGATGGGCTGAAACCTGATACAGCAGTTTACCGGGAGACAATTATGAAGCTAATGAGTGCACCCCGAGACTGAGGGGGGGTGGGGAGGGTGGGAGAAATCTAGAAAATTCTTCCTAATCTTACTTCCGTCTGATCAGGAGCCCGGTCCCAGAGGAGCAGAAATTTCTCCAAACCGCTCCTTGTTCGGAGCACATTAATTAAACGGTTAAAGGTAAAGAAGTATTGATGTCTCTGCCATCTCCCCACTTTCCCCGCAGGTAGTGTCTGGTACTTGTTCAGCCCTAAAGGTACAGTTGCACTAACTGAAAAAAGCCCCACTAAGACCAATTAAGGTCTTTACTAAGAGGCTGAAAAGAAGACAAATGAAGGCAGAAGGCCCGATTACAAGGAACCTTTGTACAGATGTAAAGCAATTAGAGTGGTCCCGGGGGAAGGCAGCAGGGTTCCAGAAGCACAGGATTTTACAGCCTGTCTAAACTTGGAACAATCTATCTTTTTTTAGGTTGAGAATAAAAGTGAACCCTATATTAGTGTCATATATCAGCTGCTAGTGCCTGCGATTGGTTCCCCCTTGCCTGCTAGAGCCATAAAGCTTCTCAAAGCTCCCCAGTGGAGGGTAACAGTATTAGACGCTCTGTGAGAACAGGCGAGGAAAAAAAGAGCTGCCTCGTGTCAGAACCGCTTAACAGGGCCGCCTCAGCAGCACAGACACTGAGAGAGAGGGAGGGGGGAAGGAGGGAGGAGGAGGAGGAGAGAGAGAGGGGGGGGAGGGAGGGAGAGAGAAAAAGAGATGGAAGAGGGAGAGAGAGGGAGAGGGGGAGAGGGAGAGAGAGAAAGAGAAAGAGAGAGGAAGAGAGAGATGGAAGGGGGACAGAGAGGGAGAGAGAGAGAAAGAGAGATGGAGAGATGGAAGGGGGAGAGAGGGAGAGGAGGAGAGAGAGATGGAAGGGGGACAGGAGGGAGAGGGAGAGAGAGAGAGAAAGAGAGATGGAAGGGGGAGAGAGGGAGAGGGAGAGGGGGAGAGAGAGAGACGAAAGGGGAAGAGAGAGGGAGAGGGAGAGAGAGAAAGAGAGAGATGGAAGGGGAGAGAGGGAGAGAGGGAGAGAGAGAGAGAGAGAGAGAGAGAGAGAGAGAGAGAGAGAGAGAGAGAGAGAGAGAGCCCAAAAGACGGGCAGGCAAAGAAGGGCCTGGAGAAGAGGCTGGGAGGCAGCCTCTGGAAGACATTTACAGGGTCGCCTCAAGGAGAACAGAGTCGGCCCAGATGATCCTCACAGGACGTTTTAGCAGCAGACGCATTTCTGTCATTAGCCCTCCTTTTGATCTCGTTAATGCAGAACATGTCAGCGTTTCATCTTTCCCTCCTTGATAAGCACGAACAGATGTGCTTCTGCCTGAGCGGCGGGTTGAAGAATGCGTGCTATGTGCCGCTTTCTGGACCCAGGAGGACGGGCAAGAGAGGAAAGGTCGGGGGCGGGGGCACACCCCCTTGGTAACTTAGGACCCCAAATTTTGGCCAGAGAAGAAACACCGCCTCTCTGCCTAGACACCTGTCCCCCCAGCTCTCTCAGCGGATGGAGATGCAGAGGGCCTAAGGCACTGAGAGTGATCTGGCAGTGGGAGAGAAGTGAGAAGAAACAGGTGAAATACTTTAATCTGGGTAATGCAGTGTTTCCAAAATATTGCGACAAGGAACTGATAGGCAGCCATGATTAATGAGCTCTTGGACGGTATTTTCACCCCCGCAGGAATTGAGGGTCTATCTTACCCTGCTCCGTATCTCAGCCTGTTCTGAACACGGTGAAGGGCTCCGTGTCAACGCGCGGGAGACTTTGTCACCTGTGCACAGACTCCGCGCTCAGCGCTAACAGGCCTCAGACTGCTCTGTCTGAAGTTGGGAACAGTAATATTTACATCACAGTGCTGTGGATAAACTTGTGAAAACCCATTATCAGTCCTGGTAGCTAGGGTTACTAACACTCAGTAACTATTGGCTATAGTCTTCACCTACTTTGTTTTCTTTGTGTGGGACGGTGGTTTGGGCCGCACCTGGCGATGTTCAAGGGTAACGCCTGTCTGTGCTCAGGAAGCACTCCTAGTGTGCTCAGGGATGCTGAATATTGTACCCTGGGTCAGCTGTGTGCAAGCGACCTACTCGCTCTATTATTGCTCTAGCCCCACTTTTTTTATAGGAGTCAGTCACACTTTCCCACCAACGTAGCACTGTCATCCTGTTGTTCATTGATTTGCTCGAACAGGCACCAGTAATGTCTCCATTGTGAGACTTGTTGTTACTGTTTTTTGGCATATCGAATACGCTTGGAAATTCTTCCAGGGAATCATTCTGAGATTCCGGTATCTATTTGCCGGAGTTGCCAAGTGAGTTTTTCTGTTTTCTTTTTTGTTTGGGCCGCACCCGGCAGTGCTCAGAGCTCCTTCCTTGGTTCTGCACTCAGAGACTACTTCAGGCAGGCCTCAGGAAACCAAACGCCCTGCTGGGATAGAACCAGGGTCAGCAGTGTGCAAGGCACCTTATCCTAGTGAGTTTGTTAAACGGTGATTTAAGATTAAAGCGTAACAAGCTGAGCTTGGAGGTCTTGGCCCCATCTGCCATCCTTCTATCGGAGGCCATCCCAGACTCTTGTGCTCCCCACTAGGCAAGCGAGTGAGGAGAAGAATGCGGGAGTCAGAATCTAATATCTGCTGGAGGCCCAGGGTGCAGGTATCCGCACTCCCTGTCAACTTCAGAAGGAGGATCAGCGAGAACGCTGGTTTTGTTTAAGTGTTGGTAATTGCGCGGATCATTTTGATTTTTTGATAACTAATCACTCACCGTGAAGAACAGCATTTAAAAAATGGTGGCATTTAACATTCAACAGAGAAATAATTAACTTTTAAAGTTAGCCAGTCAAAGAAAATGCCAAAGCAGGATGGTGAGGCAGAGATGACAACAAGAGGGGATACAACGGGACATTAATTAGGTACAAGCAAACATCTTCTCTAATAGCTCATGTTCTCATTCCCAAAATGTCAACAATAGATATTAACACCAGATGCTGGCATTACATCTCCCCTGACACTGAGTCTGGGCCATGTGTGTGTGCTCAGAGAAAAGATTCGTGTGATGGGTGGAGGTGGGGGGGGTGCTGGGGGAGTCTGAAGGGAAGAAGACTGTGCTTCTTCTCTTAAATAATTTACAGAGCTTTGATGAAAGACGGGGCGATGGAGCTTTCAAGGAATCTCAACTGGAGCATGGTGCGGGGGAAAAGGGAGAATCCAAGGAACCATTCTCCGAGTGTGGATTATTCTGGAATTTGATCCTCTCACCCCATCGCCCCAGGACTCCAAAGAGCCGGTGTTGCTCACCAGAGGTTTTGAATGTGCCTCTCCTGTGGGCTTTTGCTAGCCCTCTCGTCTGGAGTATGGAAACACCATGCTGAGGGTAAGGCAGTATCACACTGTTACTGTTACGAAGATTTTACTGGGGGGGGGGGAATGTTTGATCATTTTTTATAAATCATCACTCTTACTAGTTTTGATTTTTCATGCTTAGTTAAAGAAAAAGTAGAATAAATTCAAGAGTTTGACGTAGCTCTCTCATGGAGGCTAGCTCTTAGGTATAGCAAACTAAGTGACTGGTGTCCACAGTCGAGACAGCTCAAGGAAACTCCCTCTAATTTTCTGTTTCCAATCAACAAGAATATTCAAACCCTTTGAATATTGGTTGTTGCTTGGGAAGTGAATTTAGAATCATTAACAAAAAAGAAAAAACTGGAGATTAAGGGGCAAAACTTTGGCAGTAATGTGAAAGAGTTAACTATTTACCCAATTATTATTTCTTTGCATTTCAGTATTAAGCAGATTAAATCAACTTCTTGCTAACCTCAGGACCTTTGCATATGCTGTTTTCCTTGAATAGAATGTCTCTCCCTGACCCAACTATCCAGCCTTTTCAATGTCACTAAAGTTTTTCTCTAAACTTCTACTTGAATGTTACTTCCTTAATGAATTTTCTATGCCTGCTGCCTACCCCATCTAAAAGAAATTGATTGTTTTTCATCTCCAGTATATTTTCCAACTCAGTCTCTTCTTCTTGGCTTTTAAAAAATATATATATATGTATATATATCTACATATATAGAGAGATATATATATCTCCAATTAGCTTTGTGGTTATGCTATTGGTTTCTTTGCCTTGCTACAAGTTCTGAGAAGGCACAGGTAGTCCTCATCCTATTGATGTCCTCATGCTCAGGCCTCAAATAAAACAGGCATAACAACCTATGCTTAATGAACACTAATGAGATTTCTGATGCCTCCTATTGTTGCCGGTTCAATTCTTGGGCCAAAAAGCACCAATGAAGATCCTATTGGCCCATGTGCTGATTTAGAGGTCGCTAAAGAAACAAAAACCAAACCCCCACCCCTCAACACAGACATTTCATTTAAACAAACAAATGAAAAAAAAAAGGGATGAGCATGAGTGAATGAAATAGACTCTCAGGAGGAAGGAGTTTACAGGTCAGACATGAGGACGGTACTCAGACAGCCAAAAGTTCAGACAATGACGTGGCTGGATTGAGAGGCCAAAGAGGTGGGGCATGTGGTCAAGGCAAGTCTTGGCTGGTGCTCCTGGAGGGAGGACACGCGAGCCACAAAAGAAACCAGACAACCACGACAAAGCAGTCAGCACAGTTCAGAGGAGAGCGCCCTCTACAGGCAGACTGACAAATGGTGGGAATGATAGTATTTTGGTCACAGAATGTTACAAGGATTAAGAACTTCGAATCATGTCTTGTGCACAGCAGATCACCAATGTTAGCTATTAAAAAATAATTGGTCTTATTTAGGCCAATGGGCTGAGCGATAGCACAGTGGGTAGGGCATTTACCTTGCATGTGGCCAACCCAGGTTCGATTCCTCCGTCCCTCTTGGAGAGCCTGGCAAGCTACTGAGTGTATCCTGCCCGCATGGCAGAGCCTGGCAAGTTACCCGTGATGTATTTGATATGTCAAAAACAGTAACGACAAGTCTCACAATGGAGACGTTACTGGTGCCCACTCGAGCAAACCGAAGAGCAATGGGATGACAATGATACAGTGATACAGTGATTTAGGCCAATGAAATCAGTTTACCAGTTATCTCCACCCAGTTTTCTTCTACCTGGCCCACCCAGTCTGGCTTTGGGAAACAGCCCACTCAACTTTTCTATTTCCTACTGCCTTTTGCTGTAGCATCTTATGCTAACCCTGAGCTGAAAAAAACCAACCTCATTTTTTTTGACTCTTAAGAGAACAAATGAGATTACTGTGTGTAAGCCATTTTCCTAAAATACTTTATTCAGAAATCAACTTTTTAAAAAAAATTCAAAGCTCCTCCTTTATTTCAGTACAAAATAATTTCTGTCTATCTGAAAGTATCTATTATGGCTTAGGCAAGATAGTAGGCAAGAAAGGAAGGCTAAATTAAAAAAAAAAAACCATAAAACAAGGTCTTAGTCTTCAAAGGGTGATTATGTTACAGTATAACCAAGCTCAGAAGCAGTTTGCCAAAGAAGGCACGAACCTCTGATTTTCTGAGGATCAATTACATTCTGGTTTGGATCACAGAGATTTTAAGCACTGGAGTGGCAATGACTTAAGCCACAAAGAAAAAAAAAGGGGGGAAAGAAAAAAGAGGAAAAAAAAAAGTCCTTAAAGTACCTCTGGTGAATAATCATCTTTGTGATGGTTTTTGAATTTCACTTTAATCAAATCCAGCAAGGCCTTCCAAATATCATTTATCCTTTAACAATCAACTCTCAATCTCTAAATCCTGGCTTTTACTTTAATCACTCATGAAAATTCTATTATTCAAGTGCTGATTATGGTCTGTCTTGCTGTGCCCACAGGCTGCTGTCTGTCCCCCATGACACCTCCCTGGAATTGGAGCCAGAGGGCGTCTGCAGCTGAGTCACAGCGCCTGGGTCCATCCTGGATCCGCTGGGGCACGTTCCTCAGCCTCTCTGAGCCTCTGTTAGCTCCCTTGGAACAGAGAGGGCTGGTGTAGTGTGCTCTGGGGGTTGGAAGAAATTCCATAAGCCGAGTCTAAAATGTTTAGAACGGTTTCTGACCCTTAGAAACTCAGATAGGGGCCGGAGCGATAGCACAGCGGGTAGGGCGTTTGCCTTGCACGTGGCCGACCCGGGTTCGATCCCCGACATCCCATATGGTCCCCCAAGCACTGCCAGGAGTAATTCCTGAGTGCAAAGCCAGGAGTAACCCCTGAGCATTGCTGGGTGTGACCCAAAAAGCAAAAAAAAAAAAAAAAGAAACTCAGATATTTTTTGTGACAAGTCAAGAACCAGTTTCATTTTCTTTTTTTTTTTTTTTTTTTTTTTTTTTTTGCTTTTTGGGTCACACCTGGCGATGCACAAGGGTCACTCCTGGCTCTGCACTCAGGAATTACCCCTGGCGGTGCTCAGGGGACCATATGGGATGCTGGGAATCGAACCCGGGTCGGCCGCGTGCAAGGCAAACGCCCTACCCGCTGTGCTATCACTCCAGCCCCCGAACCAGTTTCATTTTCTTTGCTCTGTTGCTTTGGCCATCCTGACAGATACAGGATACGAGTCCTGATCCTAGAAAAGGGTTTGCCAAGTCTCAGGATGAAATTGACTGAACATGGCTGGAGTGCTTATGGAGCAATTGCCCTCAAAGCACTGGATTATGGGAAACTGGTGGCGGGGTAGGCGGGGTAGTAGGAGCCACAACAGACCAGGGTTTATCTCACGAAGACCCAAAGATCTGCAGACACGTGTATCAAATGATCCTTTCAGTGGTTTCATTTAAATGAGGAAATCCACTGGACAGATCTGAATTTGTAACCCTGTTTGACCAATCACAGCCAGCAAGTGGATTTATCAAGTGGGCTGTAAGCCTGGGGCCTCAGTTTCTTGTAGAAGGAGCCAGTTACCATCCTAGAGCACTAGAGATGACTGAGGCTACAAAGGGCGCAGAGGCCTGTCTCTAGAATTTTCCAGCCGGCTTAATTTTCCTTCTCTCTGAACAGGTGGTTTTGAATGCGGAAGAACTGTCTGTTTTGAGGAGCCTCTAGAACTTCCACTTGAAGGGACAGAGAAAAAAGTGTCAGGAGGCAGCAGAGAAGAGAGCGGTGTAAGGGGGACATTCCTCGAGTCAGAATGTCCTGTCCTGTCCCAGGGTCGGGGGAGGATCCCCAGGGGCAAGAGGATGGTGATGCGTGCAAGAACCTTCCTGGCAAGAACAGCCCAGCAGTCGCTTATGCAATGAACGGGCAGGAAGGGGAGGTGCGGGTTTGCTTTGGCATGCATCTCGCAGAGCCACCGGGCCGTACTCATGCTTTAGGATTCTCCAGAGAAACACAGTCGATACCTCTCAGAGGGAAAGGTCTGGTCCAGGGGGTGGAGGAGAGCAGAAACTGAAGCTGCTTCTGACTCCTGACAGGACCCCCGGACACAGAAGAGAGAGAGAGAGAGAACCTGGATGCCAAATGAGGAGCAGCGTCTCTGCACGCACTGTTGGGAAGAAATCAGACTCCGAGGCTGAGAAGCACAGCATGTACTTCATGCAGTTCTGGTGAAGGAGGCGGCAGATGAGGCAAGTGTCACCAAGCCGGGTCACAGCCATTTAGGGGGGAAAGCTCGAGGGGAGATTTTCCCAGACGGAAGTTGAACTCATCACCGTCAAACACGCCTCCCGTGGTGAGAGGTGACTGTGATGCCAACACACGCTGGTGAAGGTAACGGGAATGGCACACCCTCCCACCCCTCCATAGAGAAGCAGAAGACGGAGAGAGGCTTACTGTACAGAGGGCTTTGTTTCCAAACTTCTCTGAGTCAAAGACACATTAGACCCTGCTTTGCAAACAGCCACCTGCCTACTTATCTGTGATGAGTAATAGCATATGTGGGAAGAGGATAACAGGCGGCCCGGAGAGCCAAGATGTCTTTTCTTGCATGTTTTCCCAATTAGCCATATTCTTTGTTGCCTTTCGAGAAAGGAGTCCCTCCTGAAAACATCCCGGAGTTTACAGAAAGGAGAGAGTTTGGAATAGTACTGGTAATTCTAAACCTGTCAAATGGAAATGCCTTGTTTCAAAAACAAGTAGGGTTTTTTTTTTAGGGGGGGGCGAGAGGGGGAGGGAGCTGTTAGCCAAATGTCATCTTTGCTTATTCTTGATAAACTTGCTAAAATGTCTCCTAATCCTCCAAAGGTTCTGAGTCATGTTGATCATCTTTTAAAATAAGGTCACTGCATTTAGAGAGCCAAGAAGACTGAATTCTTGGAATGTGTTAACATCACTCATGACAGCAAGAGCTCTCTAAAGTCAAGGCATCCAAAACAAAAAACCTCCTGCTCTTAACATCTAGTCAAGCGCATGGGCTTTGTCCACAGGGCAGGGCAAGAGCCGAGCCTTAGGAGAAGTCAGGAATACCCGGCGTCAGCCACGATGAAAACGCCCCAGGAGTCACGACACAACTGGGTTCCTCTCTCACATGCTTCCTATGTCTTCTGTCCACAGATCTCTTGGCTTCTTGGAAATGCATTTCGTTAGTTTCTGCTCTGCCATGTCTATCGTGCTGCTCGGGCTCAGATGCTTATCCACACCCCTTTCTGGTCCATTCATTACACTCATTTCAGAGTCCTGTTTCAGGCCGGGGCCTGCAAAGCACGCGAGGCGCCGGAGGCCCAGAACTGAAGGAGCCCGAGTCCGTTCTCAGGGCCGAACAGTCAGGACAACTTAAGCCAAGTTGCCTTCTTGGAGGCTCTCTTGTCTCTTCTCAAGTCTGGCCTGATTTCTGAAACATGCTCCAGGCCACACACTCCCAGGTAGGAGCAGACGGCGGCTAGCTTTCCACACTCACCCCTCAGCACACTCACAAATGATACACCGATGACCAGTGTTTCCGTCCTCACTGCAGCTTCCCAAAGTCACGAGTGCATGCAGGCCTCATCAAAGTTCCACCTCTGCCTTATCCCTGGCCAAGTGTTTTTATTTAAAAAAAAAAAAATCCAGGGGCTGGAGAGATAGCACAGCGGGTAGGGCGTTTGCCTTGCACGCGGCCGACCCGGGTTCAAATCCCAGCATCCCATATGGTCCCCTGAGCACGGCCAGGGGTAATTCCTGAGTGCAGAGCCAGGAGTAACCCCTGTGCATCGCCGGGTGTGACCCAAAAAAAAAAGCAAAAAAAAAAATCCATTATATCCACACAGACACCTGCACACACACACACACACACACACACACACACACACACACAATTTCCCAAGTGATTCCACCCTAGAAGCCTTCCCTGAAATGATCACTTGCTTGTGCTTCCTCTCGGTTTTACCACCCATCCTGTATGTATTTCTATAACATTCACCACACCGTAGTATTTCTAAGTGGGCTAAGTGTTAGTTCTTTGAGGTGAAAATCCAGTGCAGATAGCCGCTGCCTTTCCATCTGGGCATCCCCAGAGATGATCTAGATTCCTAACACAGAGCTAGCCTTTTGATACGTATTTGTTGTATAAATGAATTCTGTTGAATCCACAAGTTTTATTGTTCTTCCCTTTCTCCTTTAAACAGATTCAATTTCAGAGTCTAAAGCAGCAAGATGAGATTTCCAACCCTGGGAGAAGGAAGCACTCTGGGAGAAGGAAGCACACAGATGCTAGAAGTCTTTCTGTCCTGATAACTAACTTTACTGGTGTAAACTGAACAGTCAGTTCCATGCTACTGCAACTGGCTACGACGAATAAAATTAGCCCCATTTGTTCAACATCATTTATAAAAATTACTTAAGCTAATCATAATTAAGACATCATTGGGGCTGGAGTGATAGTGCAGAGGGTAGGGTGTTTGCCTTGCACGCGGCTGACCCGGGTTCGATTTCCAGCATCCCATATGGTCCTCTGAGCACCGCCAGGAGTGATTCCTGAGTTCAGAGCCAGGAATAACCCCTGAGCATCGCCAGGTGTGACTCAAAAAGCAAAAAAAATACAAAAACCAAAAAAGACATCATAGAAATGTAAAAGTCATTTGCATCAACTTACTCCTGTTGAAGTATCAAAGACTGCCCCATTTTTGTACCTTGGAAGATTCTATAGACAGGCCTGAATTGACTGATTTCTCTTAGAAACAAACCAGCAGTTTGGCTATTTGAAAAGCTATAAGGTCCTTTAGAACAGCTTGGTGGAAAAGAGAATGGTCTACAAATAACACAGTCAAGAGAATGCCCTGTTGACTGACTAAAAGCACTGAGAAAATCCTGACTTGGCTAAGACCAGGCTGAGGAGAAAGCACAGAAGGAGCAGAGGACACCTGCTTTTTTCGGGGTAAACCTGCAACTATGTGTAAGCAGACTAGAGAGGTCATGAGACAGAAGAGTGAAGACTTGGCCTATCCACTGTGGTAGGCATCCGCCACTGTATGTCAACATGGTAGATATTAGCCTCATGAGATTTTCAAATTGAAACTAATTAAAATTTCAAGTGCTTAAGAACTGCATACATACTGGCTTTTATACTGGATGATACAGATACATAACTTTTTTGTTTTATTTTGATTAGGTTTTGTGGCCATATCCACATCCATTTGGAGCCATAGCACAGCGGGTAGGGTGTTGGCCTTGCACGTGGCTGACCCAGGTTCAATTCCTCTGTCCCTCTCGGAGAGCCCAGCAAGCTACCAAGAGTATCCTGCCCTACCCTTGGCGTATTCGAGATGCCAAAAACAGTAACAACAAGTCTCACAATGGAGACATTACTGGTGCTCGCTCAAGCAAATTGATGTGCAACGGGATGACAGTGATACAGTGATCTATTTGGTATACAGGGTTTACTTTTGGTTCTTTGGTCAGAAATGACTCCTGGCAGGGCTCAGGGGGTGATATGGGGTACCACGGATCAAATCCAGGTCGGCAGAGTACAAAGCGAGTTCCCATGTACTATCTCTCCGGCCCCATGTGCAAATCATTTTCATCAGTATAAGATGTTCTACTGGGTGGATAATGGAAACCTCCACAATGATTAAGCAAGAAAGCCTGTTTTCTACTCTGCCTCGTGATAAATGTGAATATAGTCCACATTTTATCATCTATATTCTTTGAAGCAATTGGCTTTCCCCCAAAGGATATGAACATTAAAAAACAGAATTCCCATTTCACAGATGCCAGGAAGTTAGATACCCCACACAGAAAAAAATTGGAAAACAACAGGACCTAACAGTTCTTGGATATTCCATGGGAGATATTCCCTGCCCGTAGAACTGAGGGGGACTGGCGGGGTGAAGGGAGGTGACCCAACAGAAGTTCCGATAGTCTGATAGCTTTTGATGCATGTGGCTCTTATTTTCCAATAAGCCTGCTCAAATCTGTCCTCCCCACCCCCACCCCAATAACCACATTTTGGTGTTGGAATGCTGAATGTCTTTGTTAAAAGGTTTTAAGCTTCATGTGCTACAGGACTTAACGCTGTCTTTACAATTTTTGTCTCATTCAAAACAAACATGATAACTATAATCAGAGTTGGCTCACTTAAGATATGGAGAGACATGGAGGGCACTAGACATCTGAAGCAGTTCAGCGAATGTCTGAACCATTTTGACCGCCCATGAACTATTCCAAGACAGAAGAGACAACGCACTGAATGCACAGATGAGCCCAAACTGAGAGGGAGTGGACACTGGGAAGGCTGAGAAAGAGCCCCGGAGTCCTGCCAGTCTTCCAAGCGCATTTTGATTCTGATGTGCAGTACGTGTCATGCCCTCAGGAGGGGTGCTCAGGCTGTTCTCAGGCCCAAATCTCCCATCTCAAAACAAAAGGAACCAAGGGAAACAAATTCTTTAGTTGAACCCAAACACTGATAACTGTTAGGTGATGAGTATTTCTGATCACTTCCTCCAGCTATATCTGTGTGCATCCCAAGTCAACAATTTACCCACTTGTGACACCATCTCTCCAGATATGTTTTATAGAGATTATCTCTAACAGATTCTGTTCTTTCAGTAGGCACACTGACAATCCTAAAACCCAATCAGAAAGGGAAGCCCAGGGCATTCTTTTCGAAGCGTTAGATTGGTTTCACATGAGCTGATTAGACTCTTTTTGTGCTAATTGCACTAGAAAGAACTAATTAGAAAAATCTACCATTCAGCTAATGAGAGCTGGGCCCTAACTATCTCAGCGCTTAACTTCTCAGGTTGTAAAATATCACTTTTTTTTTCATGCCCCCTCTGAGAAAGTTGTCACTGTGTTAAATTCCAGCAGTCAGGCTAGGCATTAAACAACCATGGCAACACTTTGAAAATGCCTGCAGATGCCACAGCTCACTGCTATTCTGCCGTGATTTCAGAAGGGTAAATATGATAAACCAAAGAATGTTAACTAGCAGGCTATGGAACGCTAATGCATCTGCCTCATTTCTGAGCACAACCTTCTCAGTGCCTTTGTGCCTTTTATTCTGGTACTGTTAATACAGTATAAAGAATTTCACATGTAATATTACTCCAGAAAGAAGGGTTCATTAAAAAGCAATGATATTACCTGATTGAGACTCATGTCCCTGCCAAGGGTTGTAGCATTTATCTGGGGCTGATGGAAGGAGAATAATGAAGAACTAATAAATCAGAGTCCCTTATTATACAATAAGCTCATTATACAGTAAACACTGGAAAATAGGATGTCAGCCATATTATTACTGTTATAGGGGAGGTAAAGCTTGTCGGAAAGTGTATGGTCAGAGGTTTCATATGACTGACACACTAAGCTCCCAGAGACATTTTCAGAACACCAGTGAAGAAACAGGGAAGTTTAAGGCAATAGCTCAATATCCTTCCTACACGCCACTAAAAGAGTTGGTAGTCCTGTTGGGAGAAATCCGGGGCTGGAGCAATAGCACAGTGGGTAGGGCATTTGCCTTGCATGCGGCCGACCCAGGTTCAATTCCCAGCATCCCAATGGTCCTCTGAGCTCCGCCAGGGGTAATTCCTGAGTGCAGAGCCAGGAGTAACCCCTGTGCATCGCCAGGTGTGATGAAAGAAGAAGAAAGAAGAAGGAAGAAGGAAGAAGAAGAAGGAGGAGGAGGAGGAAGAAGAAGAAGAAGGAGAAGAAGGAGGAGAAGAAGGAGAAGCAGCAGCAGCAGCTGGATGGGTTACTCCTGGCTCTTCACTCAGGAATTACTCCTGGTGGTGCTGGGGGACCATATGGGATGCCGGGAATCAAACCTGGGTCCGCTGCATGCAAGGCAAATGCCCTACCCACTGTGCTATCGCTCCAGTCCCAGGAATCCGGCTTCTATATGCTGTGAGATAATGAGTGAAATGAGCAGGAACATAAATGCCGAGAAGTTCTGCCTCTGGCCTAAAAGGCTAGAGATTAACTCAGTGTCCAGGCGCCAGGTTCCAGCCCACACTTTCGAGCAGCCTCAAAAAGCAGAGATGCTTGCTGGGAGGACCAAGAATAAGGAGACATAGGGCAGGGCTGAGGGTACATGGCTTACAAGTGGGGGGGTTGGATGGCTGGCACCACTCAGTCCTGTAATCTCCCCACCCCTCCCTACTCTCCTGGGGTGGCACCAGTAATCCCAGCATGTAGGGCGTGAGCAGCATCAGACCCTCTTTTTTTTTTTTTTTTGCTTTTTGGGTCACACCCAGCGATGCTCAGGGGTTACTCCTGGCTTCGCACTCAGGAATTGCTCCTGGCAGTACTTGGGGGACCATATGGGATGCCGGGGATCGAACCCGGGTCGGCCGCGTGCAAGGCAAACGCCCTACCCGCAGTGCTACCGCTCTGGCCCCCCAGACGCTCTTCTTGAACCACAAACCCCCCTGGTAAAAAACCGCCAGGTGTGGTGGCTGCGTGCTGCCGGCTAGACGTGTTTCACATAGTCTCTTCATTTTTAGGGTGGGGCTGAGGGGGTCCCAAGTGGAGCATAGAGGGCCTGAGCATCCTGCTGGCCATTGTCAGGCCACCAATTCTCGCTTCATGCAAGGACACAGGATGTGGCGGTGTTCAGGATGTGTAGCAATGGGAACTGGCAGGTCACCCCCGCCTGCGTGTGGTACAGAAGGCTCTGGGGTCACACCCAGCAGAGGAAGGGAAATTTGGAGTACGGGTCATTTGGGCCTGATTATGCTGCTCTCTGCAGAAAGCGTGAAACCTTTTAACTTTAACAGACCTTTTTAACTCTGTGTCTCCTGTTAACACTTCCAAAAATCATTAGGGAGGCCAAGTTGTAGTATAGCAGCTAAGGAGCTTGTTTTTTTTTTTTTTTTTTTTTTTTGCTTTTTGGGTCACACCTGGCTCTGCACTCAGGAATCACTCCTGGTGGTGCTCAGGGGACCATGTGGGATGCTGGGATTCGAACCCGGGTCGGCCGCGTGCAAGGCAAATGTCCTACCCGCAGTGCTATCACTCCGGCCCCCAAATATACTTTTAAATGCAGGGGTCATATATAATTCAAAGTTCTCTTTGCAAGTAAGCAACAGGAAGAAAAATGCATCAAGCCATTTTTTAGAAGTTAAAGCCTCACTAATGAAACACAAAAAGGAACCTGGATTTATACCTAATGGTTCATCCTATAACAAAGCTCAATACTCTCTCTTTTTTTGGGGGGGGGGGGAAGGTGATGGTGAAGGTTTTTCATCTTGACTTCTTTTCAAACTGAAAATGTCCAAGCCCCATTCTCTACTTTGTGTCTTAACCATGTGAGACCTAAGAAAAGTGAGAGTTTGCTCAGGATATTAGCAGTTACTAACTGAACCATGAAGAAAACCTCAGGTCCTCACTCCTACACACCATACTGAACGATTCAGTAGCTTGTTCTCTTTCACATGACCACAAAACAAAGTTCAACACTGGCATTCAACGGCAGAGCTGTTTGTATGTTTTCATTAATGTCTAATCCTTACTGATTCAATAGACAAGCTAAAGCCAGGGAGAGATACAAATTCTAGGAAAATCCCTTACTATCTCCTTGTTAGAAAAAAAGTACTGCCAGAGAGAGAGAATTCCTTTACACTCTCTGGTGAGTCCCACAGCTGCCGCCGGGCTGACTCGCCACCGGCCCTGCTCTCCTGGTTCACAATGAAATCTCTGGGGAGATGCAAGTCAAGCAGCTAAAATTCATGGATACACCAGTTCCCCATTAGCTGAAAACCAGGGGTGCCCTGGGGACAGGCCAAGTTCCTGCCCTGCAAAAGCCCCAGAAGCTGCACCCACACCTCACAGCTGCAGCCATGCCACGGGCTCCACTCCACTGCTTCACCACTTCTCTTTCCAGAGATGCTAAACTGCAAAAAATTTCAGGTACCCTGGTGTCCAGGCTGAGAGCTCTGGGTCGTCTTGGAGTGTGGGTAGGCAGACTCCCCACTCCCACAGCACCACCACGTCAACTCACTGGCTCACTCCATAGATCCTGAAGTCTCTGGACCTCCTCATTTCTCAGTACTGAAATTCCAGTAGAAGCACAACAAATTAGATGGGAAAGTAACAGAGAAGTCAACTAAACAACAAGCAAGAATAATAACACAAAAGGCTCAACTATCAACCAACAATTCAGTAAATTATAGACAAGGACTTAATAACCCCATGGTGAGATATAACAATTTTCATGGAAAGATTGATGTAAAAAATAAACTCTATGGTGAATAAATAGAAATGCTGTTATAGAAAATATATTTGAAGGCAACACCCAATATTCCAGCCAAATTTATGTTTAAAAAATGTATTATAGATAATGATAACAAACAGGATCTTGAAAAAGCACCCTTAAAGTCACTGAGACTATTTCTTTGAATATAATCCATCTTCACAATGTCAGTATTTGTGTTTTTCAAAGTGAAGAAACCAGTTAGAGAGGGGACTGAGAAGAGGGGGAAGTGAAATGATGTGAGTCTGGGAAAGGCTTGGACTTCCATTGTGGGTACCTTTACAGAACTCACACATCCTCTCCAGAACCAACTCAGACAAGTATGCAAGAGAGAAATGCATCGTGAGCCTCTCACAATTGCTACTGTCATGAACATTTCCTACAATGCTTACCCCTGTATTTCTTTTGAACACTCACTGGGAAGACTAACATGAAAACCTCACATGGCTCTCTGGGAAGACAAAAACAATTATACAATCCAGGAAACATTTTCTAATGATCTTCTAACCTTTAAGGAGAAAACTTAGTTTCTTTTGTCAAATTTCCCTCAAAGAGATTCTCTGCTATCTGTAATATCAGCTGTGTTTAAACATCAAGTGCAACCATGATACCCTTTAATAGTTAATCCTCCAACATGTAATTAGGCATTCACATGACAATCAAAACCATGACTATATTTCATGTTTGCCTTCCCTTTCAAGCCCTCTACTAAAGGGGCACTTACTCTGTCAAATCTGCTATAGTAATCAAAACATTGAAATTACTTCTTTCCACACTAAATATACTGGAACTGGTTGTTTGATTAAATGTAGAGCAGAGAGTGCAATTTGCTAAATTACAAGTATTCTGAACATGTAAATATAGTTTAATTACTGCAATTAAAGAAGATTACTGGAGATTGGCAGATGGGAATGTAATGCTGTTTTAATTAGAGTTTTTAATGCACTGTAACATAAGCATAATATTAACCCTTTATCCTAGAAGAGGTAGCTGGTCTCTGAAAAATTAGTATTTAAAAATGTATTAAAGTGAGTGATTCATAACAAGTCCATGATTGAGTCATATGACACTGGAAACCCATTATGGAGCAGAATTGAAGCTTCTAGGAACTGTAAACCGAGGCAGAGAGAAGTGACAGCCATGTATCTGCTAGTCCCAAGTGTACACAGACTTAAATGAGGTTGCCTGAAACCCCTGGCTGCCTTGCATAAAAAAGTACTACTATGACAGAGGTGGAAGGTCTTCCATGCCATGAAAGGTTTCACAGAACCTATGTCCAGCAAACATGAAAAAGAAAGTGTTTCCAGAATGCATTTGCTTTCAAAAGTAAATTTATTCACCGTTGAGAGAATTCTAGCACAGATGCAGTTGACACCGTACAGTGGGAAGCCAGTTTATTATTCTTATTCTCCTTAGTATATGCCACATAAAGTAATATTCCAGAATGTAAGAAGCAATCTTTGTCATCTTGAAAGCTATCACTTGCAACATTTTATCCATTTAAGTCAATAGCCTATTAGAAATTCTAATTGAAAGTTCAATAGTCAGCTTGGAGCCTTACAATAGAGGTTGCCTTTTGGAAAGCCATTTAAAGTCTTAATCTCTTTATCATTTGGTATTTTGAAGCCTAACTTTGTTCTTGTTAGGCAGATCAATGGCATTAATTTACAAAATGGGGGAAAATGTCACCCTTCATCCTTTAAGTCTCAGCTCAGTGAAAGCAGCATAAGCGAAACTGATCACCGCTTTCCCATATTAGCAGCAAATGGTGCCAGGGGAGGCTTGACCTACAAATTTTAATTACTGCATGAAAAATTCAGTTCCTGGAGATGAAGAGAGACTTGAGCAAAAGCAGGGGCCCACCTTGAGCGTGTCTGCTGAGTGCTCTGTTTCGAAGGACTGGATTTCTGAATTCGTAGCCAACACCACGGTCTGTGAAACAGCTTTTCTGCGTCCAAGAAAAAGCCACGGACTTAAAAACAAAGCAAGACCAAGAGAGAGGATAGAGAGGCGGATAAGCAACGCCTAAAGGAACAGGCGTTCAAGAGAAACGTGTTTATATTTTATTGTAAAGACACCGTGTGCCTTGCTAGGTCACAAATACACCTATCAACGGGGAGACTGTAACCTGACAGCTGATCACTTTAGGGTTGCAGCCTCGAGGTGAGTGGCCCTGACCAATCCAGAAGAGGTAGTCTTTTTTTTTTTTTTCTTTTTGGGTCAAACCTGGAGATGCACAGGGGTTACTCCTGGCTCTGCACTCAGGAATTACGCCTGGCAGAGCTCAGGGGACCCTATGGGATGCTGGGAATTGAACCCGGGTCGGCCGCGTGCAAGGCAAACGCCCTACCCGCTGTGCTATCGCTCCAGGCCCCAGAAGAGGTAGTCTTGACACGCCCCTCTGCTGAGAGCATTCTTCGCAAAATGCACTCACTGGCACTCAGTGGGAGGATTAATTTTACTGCCCTCTCCTCCTCCCCCAAAAGACAAGGATCCTGAATGTGTAGACATAATGGCTAATTTGTGGTGGCAGAAAAATCAATAAAAAATAAGTAAGTCTCTAAAAAGTAAAGCCAAAGTAGTAAGCTTACTACTGCTGCAGTAAGCAGAATCGAGGGGTAAGGCTGCCAGCTTTTTATTCTAGAAGCTCTGGTGTAGCCAATCTCAACACGAATCACCTGACATGCAGCAGCCTATTACAGGAAACATACGCCTTTCTGAACGTACACTTGGAACAATCACGTAGCACACATACTTCATGTATGCACGTAAAGGAGACTGGGAAGGCTTCTGAGAGATATTAACAACAACCACCCTACATGAATAGAAGCATGTTCTCAGGGACTGGGTTGGTCATTTGGATAGATCATTTTATTCTTGTGTTTTTTTTAATAACCAAGATTCCTAATTATTAACAAGTCATTAACAAGCAAAACTAACACTTATATGTGATGTTCCAGCAAAGTGCCTGTGCATCCAAAACATGATTCCTTTTTTTTTAATGTAAAAGGTCATCAGATGATCCCAACATTTAGATTTTCCAAGTACTTGGCTTTCTTATAAGTTACCTGGGAAGCCATGCCTTGCATATATGAGGCCCTGGGTTGGATCTCTGGCATCGGACAGAAAAAGATTTACTTGTTTTCTTCAGATGCTTGAAGCAATTAAATAATTGTTTTAACTAGCAAGCAATTAAACAATTATTTTAATTAGTCATTTCACGGGGCTGGAGTGATAGCACAGCGGGTAGGGTGTTTGCCTTGCACGTGGCTGACCCGGGTTCGATTCCTCCGCCCCTCTTGGAGAACCCGGCAAGCTACCGAGAGTATCCCACCTGCACGGCAGAGCCTGGCAAGTACCCGTGGCGTATTCGATATGCCAAAAACAGTAACAACAAGTCTCACAATGAGACGTTACTGGTGCCCGCTCAAGCAAATGGATGAGCAACAAGACGACAGTGATACAGTGATACAGTAACTTCACAGGGCTGGAGCAATAGCACAGCAAGTAGGGCGTTTACCTTGCATGCGGCTGACCTGGGTTCGATTCCTCCACCCCTCTTGGAGAGCCCGGCAAGCTACCGAGAGTATCCCATCCACACAGCAGAGCCTGGCAAGCTACCTGTGGCGTATACAATATGCCAAAAACAGTAACAAGTCTCACCACAGAGACGTTACTGGTGCCCGCTAGAGCAAATCGATGAACAACGGGAGGACAGTGCTACAGTGCTACAGTCACTTCACGAGTCCCTTGTCAGTGTGAGGCTTACAGGGATGTGCACTGCACCAAGCACCACTGGCTTCTCCATTAATACTGCTCGATGACGGTGACAGGGAAATAATGGCCTTGCTCACTTGATTATGCATTTTCCAGGCAGCCCTACCTGCTGTTGGCTGAAACCTACAAGTCAAATTGCTTTCTGATGACGACATATTCATCTTTTCCCTTCTGATCTCTGTGGCTCTCTCCACATCCTTCTTATCCAAGAGATGCCTCCGTGTCACCTCCTGACATCGACAACTGGAATTCAGTGATAAAGTGTCCTAATGAAAAAGCCATTAACATTTGTCCCAGGTGCTCTGGGCTTCTCTGCCCATGCACTTAGGTTAATAGTGTTCTGGGAGGTCTCTGGAAAGGACAGAGGCACCTGATTAAAGAGTGGCTTCGTCACATCCCTGGTCATGGCCACAGATGGGCTGCTCCTCGGGATCGGGGCCTCTTCTTAGAGGGACTGACTCCCATCAATGGCTGTGTTCAGGGGCAGAAAGGGGACCTGAGCTGTCCTAACATGAGGTTAGGGGAGGGTGCACAGACATGTAAAGCTGAGGACATGGACTGAGCCCAGCGTCCCCAACAGCCAGGACGCGTCTGCTAGGTGCATTCCAGGAGTGGCCTCAGGGCACACATAACACGAACAAATTCTGTGAAGACAGAGAAGAACGCAGGCTCTAGGTAGGCAAGGCTGAGAAGCACAGACGAGGCATGCTTCTCAGAGCATTTTCAAAGCCCACACACCGTAAGAGCTTTGCATTCTGAGAGGTCTAACCAGGGAAGCCGTGCGGCTCCATCTGTCTCCCTGACTGGAGGCAGAGCTGAAGGACCATGCTACAGCCTGGATGCAGGCTGGCAGAAAACTCAGGAGCCTTAGCCCGGGAGCATTGCTCAATTCATTCTTCCCTCCAGTCTCATTGAACGCCCTGACAGAAAGCTACTGGCAGGCTACCCCGTCTGTCTCCGCGTAGAAGGACAAATGAGCCACCCAAAAGATTTAGCACACTTCTGAATTTCGCTTTTCCTTTTACATCGGAAAAAAAACTCATAGACTCAGAGTATCCAAGAAATCCAATGTTGTCTTTGTTCCCCGTGGCACTTTGTAACGCAAAGTGGGAAGGAAAGAATGTTAGACGGGCATCAAAGTTAAGAGGAAAGGAAGTAGAAGGGGAGATGCTGAAGTACTGAAAGGTGGTCCTGGCATTCCCCGCCCTTCCAGCCCTGGCTGTGTCCTCTCTCTCTTCTCCTTCAACTGAGCAGTGCTCTCTGCAGATCCTATATACGTCACAGACACGGTGCTTGAGCTATTTCTCCAGACTTCATGGATCTCCTTGAATCAGTCACACTTTTTGTTTAACATAACACTCAGGCAGCACAAAACCATCTTGAATAATGCAGGAAAAACATTTGACAAAATCCAACTCGATCTCATGATTTTTAAAAAAATCCAGTAAAATATAAGTAGAAGAACAGTTCTGTCACGATGAAAGCCCATAGCTTGCATCCTATTCAGAAAAAAACAATATAAGTCCTGCAACCCCAAGATCATGAACAAGATCTGTATTCACCGCACCTTTAGGTGCAATTAGGCAAGAAAATAAGATAGAAGTCATGTCTACCTATAGATTAAATGATTCTTCATATAGAAAATGCCCAAGCTGATAAAATAAATTCAGTAAAGCTGCAAGGTACAAGACCCAAACACACGCAAAAAGCAATTGTGTTTCTACGTGGCAGCAGTGTGTTCTGCAGAAAGAAAATTAAGAAAACTATTTCACTTGTAATATTAAAAAGCATAAAACATGTAAGAAATAATTTAGCCTAAAAGGCAAAAGAGGGCTGGAGCTATAGCACAGCGAGTAGGGTGTTTGCCTTGCACGTGGCCAACCCAGGTTCGATTCCCAGCATCCCATATGGTCCCCTGAGCACCTCCAGGAGTAATTCCTGAGTACAGAACCAGGAGCAACTGCTGTGCATCACCAGGTATGACCCAAAAAGCAAAAAAAAAAAAAAAAAAAAAAAAAGGTAAAAGATTTGTAGGCTAAAATTTGCAAAATTTAATTTTCTAAAAGAAATTCAAGACCAAAATAAATGTAAAGATTCCCATGTTCATGAATTGAAAGACTTAGTAACGCTGTTGGTACTCGGGCTAAAGAGACAGTAGAGGGATCAAGAGGCATGTGTCCTGTGGTCAACAGAGGTACCTCCAGGCATCACATGATCCTCTGAACCATTGCTAAGTGTAGCCTTTGAGGTGTCCCCAACCCCCACAGTGATGACCCAGGTGGTCGTAAGCACACCAGGGCCCAAGAAGCACAGCATGCTCAAGCTCCTTGCATTGAACCTTGGCCCAGATAGCCAAGAGTATCCAGTAGGGGACCTGGGTCTCTGGAGGATCACTTTGGAAGAAAAAAAGAATGGTGAGTACTACCTGAAATGATCTATATATTCAATCAAATGTAATCTCTCTCAAAATTCCAGTTATCTTTTGAAAGAAATGAGAAAGCCAACCCTCAAGATCATTTGTAATTATCTGGATCTAAGCACTCAAAATAAATCATAAATCATACATAAGGACAGGCCCCAGTGTGTTACAAAGTAATTTTGTATTATCAATGAAACAGAATCAAAGATTCAGAAATAAATCTCTATGGTCAACTGATATCAAGGTGACCAGAGACGAGTGAATAGCCAGATGAAATAAAACTGGACCCCAACTTCACACCATGTTCATTATTTCAAAATGGATTAACAGCCTAAATATGAGGTAAAACCATAAAAATGCTTAGAAGAAAACATAGCAATAAATTTTCATTTATCTGAATTTGCCTACAGGTTCATAGGTTATAAAAAAATCAATAAGAAGGCTGGTAATGTAGTATAGCAGGTTAGGCACTTGCCTCGCATGAAGACAATCCAGGTTCAATCCCTGGCACTTCAAATGCTAGCCCTGGTTACAATCAGGAGTCATCCCTGAGTGTAAAGTCAGGAGCAAGTCCTGAGCACTGCGGGGTCTGCCTTTCTGCCTTTCCCCACTCCACCCCAAAATAACAATCACTGTATCACTGTCATCCCATTGCTCATCGATTTTCTATCTCTCCAGCCCATCGTTTTGAAGACGATCTTACAAAGAAAGGATAAAATCCTAAATAAAGAATTGGAGATTGCAAAAATGCCTGTGAAAATATCACCAATGGTCTTGGCCCATTCTCCCAATACCCAGACCCTCTCTTCCACCTTCCAAATACTCTGGAAGAGACGATCTGCAGTCCCATGCTGATAAATGCTCTCCTTTTCCACATCTCCAACTCCTGTGGGAGACTGTCAGAAAGAACAGTCCCTGAGGTTCAAGGGATTGGAATCTGATATACACAACAAAGAAACCCTCTTAGCAGCTGGGGACACAGGAGACACACAGGGTCCTCTCTGGAAACCCACGAAGGCCCCTTTTATCCTAAAAACGAAGCACGGAGCTGGGCATTTCACGCCACAGCCACCTGCGATAATGCTTCTCAAGCAATCACAGAAACACTTTGATGATGCGATTGTTTCAAGGTCTCCGAGGTGAACTAATGTGACCTCTGGTCTCCGTATGCCTTCATGCTACATTCCCAGGAAGCACCCTCATGAACGCCTGGCCAAGGAAGAGGAAAGTCCAGCCTGGCTTGAAGAAACCAGTGTGAGTCCAAGTGACCCGTGTCTTCGACAGGACCGAGACCAAGTCCATTAGAGGTGGAGCATGAAGCACGCCCTGTCTGGGCTTCGCCTCTTCTGGTCAGCTCAAAGGAAACTAAAGAAATGGCCATGGCGACCTAGGTCAGCATTGTCCTTTCCTAAGTAGGAAGTCACTGGAACGTCAAGTTTAGAATAAGGTGGGGATTATATTAAGCAGTGTGGAAAGATCCGATTTTTTCCATGTATATCTGTGTAAAGGGGAAAACAAACAGATTAAAAGGAGTTTGCAGAATAATCTTGGTGTCCAGGAGGGAGTGGAAAGTCTATCAGGCCTTCTGAAGACAGGCAGGAAGTAAGAGAAGGTCCCGGAGAAGCGGAGCTGCAATCAGACCCCCTGGGCTGTGTGGAGAGGCAATCAGAGCTTGGGAGACCAGATCAGAAGCCCTCTAGAAAGGCTCTTTCACAAACAAGGAACTTCATTCTGGGGCTCTGATTGTCTTTCCAGGGCCCGACTGTGGCTAACCTTGACAATGACCCCTGCCAACAGGGCAGAAAGCAGAGTGACTAACTGAAGGCCCGGGGATGAGATAAACCAAACTCAGCATGCTGTTGGGTTTCCATGATACTTACAGAGATGCTCTGCGGGCCACTGGCTAGTGCTAAGGGCAGGGTGCCTTCCTCCTCCTGAAGGACTAATTCCACTCGGCTGGATGGGGCATGCCATTATTCGTGTGCACAGTGGATCTGATAGACTGGGACTGTTTTTGGAAGTTCTGGAAACTGGGATACAGGCAATTTACAAAGATCCAATCAAATCTCCCTTAAGGAGCTGAGCCTAAGACCCAGGGCTCTGATCCCCGAGTCTCTGTTTTCAGAATCTTATTAGGATGCAGATGGGGGATAAGTTTCACAAGTCAATTGTGTCGTGGTATTTGCTTAGTCTACTTTCAAGATATGCTCCCCTCAAGGTCTGTTGCAGCTTTACCTGGATATGGAAATCAGTAGCCATGTCTAAGCCAGACTGAGCAGAAATGAAGAAGGTGGGTGTAAATGACTCCCATTGCCTCTCTTTAAGAATATCAGTGGTTAGAGAACAGTTCATTTCAAAATTTGTACTACTTTTCACATTAAAACATTTTTTAAAAAATTTATGGGGGCAAATTCAATAATAGGAGAAAAGACAATTAGTTCTGAGCTCATCTCTCCTGAAATATTGATATTTTCCTTTGGGGACATCCTCAGTAGAGAGCTGAATTTGAGTGGGTCTTAGGGCTTTTCTTTCTTTTTTTTTTCCAGCAACTAACATAAGCTATTAAAAAAATTTTTTTTATTAGTGAATCACCGTGAGGTACAGTTACAAACTTATGAACTTTCATGTTTGTATTTGGTTTACATCCCTCCACCAGTGCCCATTCTCCTCCACCGATGTTCCAAGTATCCCTTCCACCATACCCACCCCATCCCCCACCACCCCACCCTGCCTCTTCAGCAGGGCATTCCCTTTTGTTCTCTCTCCTGTTGGGTGTTGTAGTTTGCAATAGAGGTATTGAGTGGCCATCATGCTCTGTCTATAGTCTACTTTCGGTACGCAGTTTTCAACCCGAGTGTGTCCTCCCAACATTCTCTACTAGGTGTTCCCTTCTCTATCTCAGCTGCCTTTTCCCCCCAGCATGTGAAGCCAGTTTCCAAGCTGTGGGGCAGATTAGGGCTTTTCTAACTCAGAAATTCTCAGCTTTACCATGAGCAAGGGGAGAAAATGATTTAAAATGTTTACTCATGCAACATGCAGATTATTAACAATATACAAATAAACTCATAGAGACAGCATTGTGTAAGTTCCCCCCACACTGCAAGGTACCATTTTCCAACTTCTCAATAAGTTTCTTACTTTTGAATCATCCTTAGTGATCATTATCTTTATCATCATCCCTCGTGATCTTGCTGTGAATGTCTGAATATGATTTTCTTCTTTCTTCTCCTCATAACTTTCATAGTTTATAAGATAAGGGAGGCCTGGACGAAGGTGTGGGTTTTTTATTCAATAAATATGCGGTATTTTTGGTGATATTTTCATAAGGTGATTGTTCTCGGGCATTAATTTGGTCAGCATATTTGTGTAGTGCTGATTAAGAATGTTTATAAAGTTCAACATCGTCATCTGCCCAGAGTCAATACGGCTATTTCCACCATAACTGAATCCATTCAGAAGCCAACAGTGTACCTCATTTTTCAAAATGTACTGGCTAGTTTTTATGACATTCATATCCGCCCTGATCACAACTTATAACTGAGGAAGCCACAGCTAAATGGAAGCATAACAAACAGCTTCTCATTAAGTCTTAGATGGGGGCTGGGGGGTGGGATTGGGGGCATGGGTGTGGGGTACAGAGGCTGCCTTCACTCTCAGTCCCCAAGGTATTCACCATAACTTTGCAGCCCTAACTTTGTAGCACAGTTTCTCTTATATCTTGCGCTAGAAACGGGGGTAGAGTAATAGACCTTGCATTCATTTTATTGAATCACCTTCATTTAATTGGAAAAATGGGTTGTTGTAACTCTGTCAACAGGACATGTTCAATTACATCATGTAGCCATTTTTCTTCAGAAGGCATTACCATCTGGTCTAAGTTGTTAAATAAGCACAGCTACATGATATTATAGCTGATGGAATTCAAGGTGGCACAACTATATATATGGCACACACAACTCGCATTTATCTCCTTTTAAAAGGATTTTCCTTGCTGAAAAATAAGATACGTGGGTTATGAGAATAGGGTAGTGGCATGGTTGGCTGCCTTGAACTGCTTCTGAAATAACACAAGTAATTATTATAGGTCAAACAGAAGACTTTCATCTTTGGGAATCCTCCCTCTCTGACCAGCCGGCACGCTCCCCTGTTCTCTCTTCTCTTAAGAGGGGAGAGAGGGTCAGGGTCACCCGAAGATCTGGATAACTTAGCTCACCACAACTCAGACTCATCTTTATCCTCATGTCCAGCTCTCTAAGCCTCCAACCCACTTTACAGTAGGATAAAACTTTAATCAGATTCACTGATGTAAAGACCTGGCATAGAATAGGAACCCAATTGACAATAACTCTTTTCAATAGGTATTCCAATTCTGCTTATTCTACCCATTACAGCCTTTGAGTGGGCTGTGATTTAGTCTCACCTGAGAAATCGAGGTGTGCTTTTATTTTTTCCCCTAAGCTCGAGTTACCTGGAGAACCACGCCATCTCAGTCCCACCCTCACATATGTATAAACATCTGCTGTTTTTGTCACCTCATCCTTTCAATTTTCTTAGTGCAGCAGTACCCGCCACTTCCCTGAGGGATACAGCCATGATCTGACTTTCAATTTCTGTGGGATTAACTCCAACTGCAGTTACAGAATGTGCTCTAATTGGTTGAAGCCAGAAAAAAGAAGTTGGTGTTGCTGGAAGGTACCCAGGTTAGAACTGAATTTGGAACCAAATCAAAGAAAAGGATTCCATGAAAAGTACTTAAAACTGAAGAATGAATAAAACTAGAGCTTTGTGTCATCTCTGAGCTCTGGGAAAATGGGGTTCCAAATTCAGCACTCCCTGCCCCAGTGCTGCCACGATGCATACCGTTGGAAGGTATGCCTACAACACACCTAGGGGTCTCCTGACACCAACATCTGTCTGAGCTGGTTTTGAAAAGGAAGCCCTCACTTAGCTGTGCAGACCAGGCCATGTCACAGTGTATGTATTACTTGGATTCACTCATGTGTCTGCATGGACCTTTGCCTAAGTATCAATACTGAGAGTCAGGAGTGCTCCAGATATGGGATTTTAGAAATATGAGTGATGGGAAATGTCAGCTACACATTTCACACGGGGAGAATAGAGTTTTAAGTGTCTTATTCAAGGGTTGGCAGAGTCTCTTGCCCCCACGCCTGGCTGTCTTCACCGGGGCCCCTCAGAGGGGGTGGGTTGAGTTTCCCTCCCTGCCCCAAGCAGAGCCCCCATAGCTAAAGACCTCCAGAACCCAGCCACAGTCATGCTCAAGGCCCCTCTCCACATGAGACTCATGCATGAAGGAACCAGCAGAGGAACCAAGTGTGCAGGACCCGGGGCTGAGATCTCTATGCCTGCATGGATAGGGACTGGGCCTCTTCCGCCCAGATCCCCCATTTTCCAATAGCTAGGTGGTCACACCCAGAAACTGCCCCTGGCACTGTGTAATACCATCAGTGGCCAACATCCAGAGACTATAAAACCAAGCTCCTGGAAGCGCGCGGCATTTTATAGTCTAGTTCTCTCTCTCGGAGAACCTGGCAAGCTACCAAGAGTTTCCTACCTGCATGGCAGAGCCTAGCAAACTCCCTGTGGCCAAAACCAGTTACAACAATGGGTCTCATTCCTCTGACTCTGAAAGAGCCTCCAATGCATCACCGTTGGGAAGGACGAGTAAAGAGAGGCTTCTAAAATCTCAGGGCTAGGACGAATGGAGACGTTACTGAGACCGCTCAAGAAAATTGATGATCAGTGGATGATGATGATGATGATTCAAGGGTTGGGAAATACCCTGCTGTGATCCAGACCTACTCCTGCCTCTGTGCTCAGGGGTCACTCCCAGTGTTGCTCAGGGAACCATAAGCAATGCTGGGGATCCAATCGGGGTTTGATCATGCAAGGCAAGATCCTAAATCAATGTATCATCTCTCTGGCATAAAGGTTTTATATATACATTCATTATTTTTTAAATTACCATATAAATTATATTCTATTATAATTCATCCCCTTTAGGGATGAAGAGACGGAGGTCACCACAAGGGTAACAGCTAATATCTTCTGACAAGTAGGAGGCAATGGTAGGATTAAAGCAGAGTCAGCCTGATTTGGTGGTCAGCCTTGAACCACACTGATAAACTGCCTCTCTCAGTAAAATGACTTCATTTCACTTGTTCTGTTTTCCTAAAAATATGTATGACATGATTCCACTTATTGATTCACATTAATATTTTTAATAGATTTCACCAGCAGAGAAGAGATAGTGTATGGGTAAAGTCCAGCAGGAGTGATCCCCGAACACAGAGCCAGGAACAAACCCTGAGCATTGGCTGGCGTGGCTCAATAAAGAAGGAAGGAAAGAAACAAAAAAGGAAGGAAGTGAGGGGAGGAAGGAAGAAAGACAGAAAAAGAGAAAGAGAGAAGGAATGAATGAAAGAAGGAACAAAAGAAAAGAAAGAAAAAGAGAAAGAGAGAAGGAATGAATGAAAGAAAGAACAAAAGAAAAGAAAGAAAAAGGGGAGGAGTGGGAGGCAGGAAGAAGGCAGGAAAGAATGAAGAAAAGGCTGCCCAAAGGATCAGGTATACAGCTTAAAGAAGCAGAGCTCATGCCCTGCCTTGAGGATGGAGATCACTAAAGCATGCACCCCAGAACACCACTGGGGGTAACTTCTAAAGCTCCTGAGCAAGACCAGATATCCCTGGCAGCTTTCCGGTCCACTGGGCCTGAGATGAGTGGCATTTCCTGGCAAGGACACTCACTCATCTATCCCAATTAGACAGGTATCACTAGAAGTGGCCCCCGGGCCTACAAACCACTGCTTAAAAGAAAAGGAAAAGATACACAACTGGAACAATAACACATCATTTGATTCTTAGTAGGTGTTTAATTAGTGTCATCAAAGTCAACTTCCTATGGCAAATTTCTACCTGGATAGAAGGTTTACTAGTACGGTTTGCAACTTTGGTGATCTGTGTGAAGAAAGTAGCACTCTAGGAGCTACAGAATACATGGGAGGAAATCCAATAGTTTTGATGAATTATATGAATCATACCATGTTCCTTTTGGATAGTCAAGATTAGCGTTCTCCTATCTCATCCATGAAACTGTTTGCAGTTTGGAAAAATATAACATTGGCCAATTCCAAAATTCCAAATACCAGCTGTCCTGTTTATCTTAACAAGGACTTGGTAAGTTTCTCCTACACAAATATGCTATAGTGCACATTAGAATTATACCCATTAAGGATTCTCTTTTATCCTTTAAACAATGCTCTGCTGAGGTTCCACAAGGCAGGCTGTGTGTGGGAAGGTCACTGGTGGAAAGACACTGGAACTCTGTTGGTGTGACAACAGTGAAACCCTACAACATAAACATCCACATTCTCAAAAACCATTGTTACCTCAAGAAAAACGAGTTTCAAACTGAATAAGAGTTTATACAAGTGAAGGTCATTTTTTTGCTGGTCTGATAAATCTTTTGAAAAAGCTACAATGTTAAACTGAGGCAATGAGTTTGATCTAAAGATGAATTCATTCTAATAACTGGATGAAGAAATGCATTGTGCTAAAGTTCTACGGTCACCGGTAGGAAGGAGAAGGATAGAGAAGGAAAGAAATCAAGAGGGGAAGGAAGGATGATGAGAAAGGAAAGTAATGAGGACACAGGGATGAGGCTTTGACTATGTGGGAGAATGGGATAGCCAAGGTCTACCACATGCCAAAGCACAGGCCCAACAACACTGAAAACATGAGATCCAAGCTGCAACCACTGAACTTAGCAATGTGCCCAGAGTAGTATTGGGGGTTGGTAATGAAGTATGGGAACACTGGCAGAAGAAAGCTGACACTGGTAGTGGCATTGGTGTTGAAATATATGCCCAAAACACAACGAGCAATCATTTTGTAAATCATGGTTTTTTAATTAAAATTTAAAAAATTCAATAAAAGATTCATTCATTCCCTAAGTAACATGTGAATTACTCTAATTGCTATATTTCTCCTTGAATTTGGTGACTAAAATGCTGAACATAAAATCAATTTATTCCTAACTGAATTACACAAGTTTCCTAGGTTCATGAGGCCATTTAATTTTCATAAAAGTATCTAAAACAAGTAACTTCATTATGGAGCTATTTCATAAACTATAAGTAAATACTTGGGGCTACGCAAGGCTCCCTGCCACTAGCTTTGGTCTACAGTTACCACTCTATCTACTATTCTTTTCTTGTGAGGCCTACTATCTCGCCGAATCTATCACTCAGCAATTTTCCTGTTTTGTACTACATACTAGACAACTTACTCCTTACGGACATGGAGTGTCTTCATTTTATTCCCCAGTGGCGTACAGCACACAGTAAGACTTCAACAAATATTTGCTAAATGAATAAAATAAACTCTCTGGATCTCATTTAAAATAAACTGCCCTGAGTTATTCCCATTGATGATCCAAACCAAGTACATTTAATAGACGTTGAGAAGTCTGGCTTTTGTGCAAATTTGATGATGAAAGTGAATTATTTTTCTCATAAAATGGTACAGGCACAAAAATGAAGAAGGCAGGAAAGAATGAAGAAAAGGCTGCCCAAAGGATCAGGTATACAGCTTAAAGAAGCAGAGCTCATGCCCCGAACATGGGAGGGATGATTCTACCAAGGTTTCATGGATGAAACACTTTACTATACAAATATAATGGCACATGCATAGTACCGGCTGGATGGAAATGCTTTCTTCTTACATCCAAGTGCCCTGATGATGTGATAGAATATCATTATTCTAGATACACTTTACTGTTTTGGTGAAGAACCAAAATTGCAAAATTAGCACCCTGAATTACAGAGATTTCAGGACAACACAGAGAAAGCGCGTTCCAAGCTGTGTCAAGTGTGATAGTACTGAAAGCAGGATGAAATGAAATAATTATCAAGTGATTGAAGCATCTAGGGACAATGGTGCCAAAAGAATAGTTAAGCAGGTCTTAATGAACAAACTGAAGCTAATCCAATGTATGGGCTGAATGAACTACATTTTTCTTTTTATTTGCTTACTATTTTGTCTAAATTTTCTGGCAAGTTATAATCTTGATCAGGACAATTTTCTTTTCTTTCCTTTTCTTTCTTTTTTTTTTTTTTTGGTTTCTTTGTTTCTATCAAGACAATTTTGAAATCAACAGTTACCTGGGCCAGATGGAAACACAGAACCAAGGTACTATAGATTAATACTCTTTGCATCATGTTTTCTAAAGCGTTTCCCCAAAGACACTGTTTGGAGTGGACAAGCTCCTGAGGTGTGGGGTGTCCTGGGCACTAGAGAAACCAAGAAGAATGAACAAGGACAGAAAAACACACTTCTGGGCTTGGCAAATAGCTCAATTTTGTTTCTACTGAACCCACAATAGGAAGCAGAGGAGAGACTCAGCATGATGCATTGAATATCCATAGGTTTCCACGAGATCAATGCCGTTCCACCTTATGATCTACCTAGAAGTATTTAGTTTTTAAAAAATCTCCCCAATTATCTGCATTGAGAAACAGCCAAGGAAAGGAAGGGGTCAGGTACCAGGAACGCTGCTGCTCCCCACCGTCAGAGTTTCCTTTCATGAAGACTAAGTGCAGATCTGAGACCATCATTATCTGTGTCGGAAACACTCCTTGCAGCACCTCCACTTGCAAATCTCTCAGCTTATTTAAATAACAGAGTCTGAGGATTAAAGTTCCCTTCCATTCTGGAGATATCAGCAAGGAGATCACTCAGGCCTCCAGCTCCCTTTTAGAAGTAACTTGATGCATCATATTTTTTGCACTGTATTATATCCCACCAGGGTTGACTCATTTAAATCTCAGAATCTTTTGCTGACATGGCAAGGCAGAAGGAGAAATGTTCTGTCTAACTTAAATGAACCTGGAGTGGACACCTGTTCTATAAATCTCTAAAATAGTAGGTTATTTGCAAAATGTTTCTCAAGCCTTTGTCATTTTTGGCTTGAAAAACAGCACATAAAACACCCACTTTCGGGCTGGAGCGATAGCACAGTGGGTAGGGCGTTTGCCTTGCACGAGGCCGACCTGGGTTCGATTCCCAGCATCCCATATGGTCCCCTGAGCACCGCCAGAAGTGGTTCCTGAGTGCAGAGTCAGGAGTAAGCCCTGTGTATCGCCGGGTGTGACTCCCCCCACAAAAAAAAACCTACTTTCTCCCCCAGCGGCCGCACAGGGTGGAGTACATTTACATGCTGAGTACAAAAAAAGGGTTCAAATTAAAGGTGTGGACGGAGCATTGCAGTTCTGCAGAGGATGATGAAGATGATGAAGATAATGGCAATTAAGTCTTGAAATGAGAAATATATGCCGTGGCTCGCGTTACTAAGCGCGTTCTTGCAAAGCCACCCTCGTCCTGAGACCCAAGGAGTCCTCCATGACTCCTGCTACAGGGAGCTGCCAGGCACCCCACCCCTGCACTCCTCTCTCTGGATTCTATTCTGGCCCAGAACGCTCTAGGGTCCGGATGTTTTGAAATCAAGTGAAATTCCTCCCTCTCTCCCTTCCTCTCTTTCAATTAACTACAGGTATTTTGCATATCCTGAAGACACTTTCCCAACCTAAACTCAGTCAGTATCCACAGCTTTTGCTTTTACATTTTGTTCTTTGACCGGTGGTTGGGGGGGGGCGGTTCATACCCAACCATGCTCAGTGCTTAGTCCAGACAAAGTGCTCAGAGATCACGCCTAGTGGGCCACAGGGGACCATATCATTTGAGAGTTGAATGCTGAATGCTAGGTCATGAGGGTGAGCAAGATGAGGGGGAAAAGTTGCCTGTGCTTTAAGCCTGAGACACCGTCAAACAGTGTGACTGAAGGAACACCATTCTGGGGAGAAGAGAGTTTCCTGTTTAAAAAAGTATCCAAGGACAAGAGAGATAGTTCAGTGGGTAGGGCACTTGCCTTGCATGTGGCCAACCTGGGTTCGACACCAGCATCCCATATGGTCGCCCGAGTACACCCGGAGTGATTCCTCAGTACACAGTCAGTAGTAATCCCTAAGCATTGTTGGATGTGGCCCAAAACCAAAAAAGTGAAAAAAAAAGGGGGAGGGAGAAAAATTAAAGGGGCTAGAGGGATAGTACAGTGGGTAGGGCACTTGCCTTGTACCCAGCTGACCCGGGTTCGATCCCTGGCATTCCATATAGTCACATGAGCACCACCAGGAGTGATTCCTGAGTTCAGAGCCAGGGGTTAACCCTGAGCATTGCTAGGTGTGACCTATATATTTTTTTTAAAGGCATCTGTATGATGTTAACAATATGGGGTCCAAAGGAAAGCCAGGAATAGAAAGACCAAATGAAATAGAAAGACAGGAAGGGAAAGAAGAAAGCGTGGCGAGAAGCAGCCGGTGAGGACGTCTGGTAAGCTCGTCAGTTATTTGCTAGGTTCATCCTCACAACCCTCTCGAGCATGAACGATCTTAGAACACCTACGTGTCTTATTAATGTTTCCACAGCCAGCATCGGACTTAGTTCTCACTCACATCTTGACCGTTTCCTCTAACTCTGGGTTCTTAGAGGAGAATTAGGCTGAAGCTGGCAGAGAGGGTGAGGGTGAGGACTGGCAGAGGTGGGAGGGCCATGGGGAGAGGTGGGTCAAGGAGGAGCAGGCAAGCAGCATGGCCAGACGCTTCTGTCCTCTATGGTATGGGAGGGGGCGTGGGGAGTGGGGACGAGAAAGTCACTGGTGGAGTTAAATGATTTTACTAGCTCAGCAGGAGATAATTATCCATCACGGAGTTCAGAAGATAGAATGTCATTAAATATAAAAATCCCTTATTTTTGAAGAGAACGATGAAGATGGAGGAAGAATTTCTTTTCTTTTTTTTTTTTAAGCCTGGAGGAAACCTGCTCAAGTTCATAAGCTGACAGGCGAGGAGTGGTAAAGAAGATAATGGGTATGAGAAAAAAGAAACAAATGATTAATGAGAACACGAGGGAGGAGGTACTAAGGGGTGGCTGAAGAACATGCGTTTGACCTGGGGAATGAAGGACACAGTCGCTGTGACAGCAGAGGGAGTGATGCAGGCCTGAATGATGATCTTGGCAAGAAATTGTTCGGGGGAGGAGATGGGAGTCAAGATATCTTATTGGCTGTCCTTGGTATCTCTTTAAGGGCTCTCCAGGGATAATGAGGTGTGATGGGGAGGTCTGGGCTGGCAGTCTAAGAAGAGAGGAAGACATCTGGAGTAAGGGGCAGAGTGGAAATGAGTAAGCACTGGGCAAAGTTATAAATGAGCATCATGTAGCTTCATGTAGCACTGGGCAAAGTTATAAATGAGCATCATGTAGCATCATGTAGCAGGGAGGCGGAGCTTCGCACCAGCCTCTTCACCGGCAGACTGAGCTCACTGGGTGGACAGGAAACCCCGGGAGAGCATCCACATGCCATGGAGGAAAGGGAAGGGGACGGCCCTCTGCTCAACGAAACTTCACCTCAATTCCGTCAGCTCTGTTGCCAGGACGATGTTGACCACTCGGCAAAGAGCAAATGCGGAGGTGTGGGGGCCACCCGGTACTCCTTATTAGTAGCTCTCATTCGTGACTAAGAGATTATCAAAAGGTAAATATATGCATGGCTACTGAAAACGTAGGAGCAGGAGTGAGACAATAAGGAAAGGGAGAGGGACAAGTGTAGGGAAGAAAGGAAAAGAAAGCATCCCAGTCTCGGACGGCCAAGGAGCCACGTCCTCAAAAGAATGCTCTGCACTTATATCTTCCCTAAAGAAAGAACAGGCAATGCCTTCCTGTGATATACCTGATAACCTCTCAGTATCGGTATTGCAAGCCACAATGTCTAAAAGGAGAGAGAGACCCATTTGACCCAGCAATACCACTGCTGGGAATATATTCCAGAGGAGCAAAAAAGTATAGTCGAAATGACATCTGCACTTATATGTTCATTGCAGCACTGTTTACAATAGCCAGAATCTGGAAAAAACCCGAGTGCCCTAGAACAGATGACTGGTTGAAGAAACTTTGGTACATCTATACAATGGAATACTATGCAGCTGTTAGAAAAAATGAGGTCATGAACTTTGCATATAAGTGGATCAGCATGGAAAGTATCATGCTAAGTGAAATGAGTCAGAAAGAGAGAGACAGACATAGAAAGATTGCACTCATCTGTGGAATTTAAAATAATAGACTAGGAGTCTAACACCCAAGAATAGTAGAAATAAGTACTAGGAGGTTGACTCCATGGCTTGGAGGCTGGTCTCTCATTCTGGGCAACTCAGAGAAGGGAACACCAAGTAAAATGTGGTCGGAGGTCATGCAGGGGAAGGGGTGACGCGTGCCGAATGTAGACTGGAGACTGAACGCAATGGCCGCTCAACACCTTTATTGCAAACCACAACACCTAATCAGAGAGAGAGAATGAAAGGGAATACCCTGCCATAGTGGCAGTTTGGGGTGGTGGGAGACGGGACTGGGGAGGGTGGGAGGGACACTGGGTTTACTGGTGGTGGAGAATGGGCACTGGTGAAGGGATGGGTTCTCGAACTTTGTATGGGGGAAACATGAGCACAAAAATGTATAAATCTGTAACTGTACCCTCACGGTGATTCATTAATTAAAAATTAAAAAAAAATAAAAGGAGAGAGAGAGAGAAGGAGAGAGAGAGAGAGAAAGAGAGAGAGAGAGAGAGAGGAGGAAGAAAAAGAGGAGGAGGAGGAGAAAAAAGGAGAAAGAGGAAAAGTGCCTGTCATAGAGGCAGGCCGGGGGCGGGGTGTCGGGAAGGAAACTAGGGATGTTGAGGCAGAGAATGTGCACTGGTGGAGGCACAGGTGTTGGAACATATGACTGAAACCCAATCACGTCATCTTTGTTAACTGTGTATCTCACTGTGGTTCAATCAATAAATTTAAAAAGAAAAAAAAATGTTCTCCTGCTTAAAAAGAAAGCAAAGTATGAAAAATAATTGAGGGCCATCATTATCTTTCTGAACCATCACTCCCCACCCCCCTGCCCCATGCAAGAGGCTCCAAAGCTGGAATGCAGCTCACAGATTCCAAGTTCCAAATGAGAGCTTAAGTCCCACTGCTGTGCGGCCAAGTGCCACATTCACAGTCCAGCCATTCCGTATCTCCACGGGAGGGGAAGCAGGGCCAATGAGTTCCACGCCATGCCCTGGTTCATGAGGCTGGCAGAAACTCTTCGCAATTTAAGGCCACCGCTGTGACATTACCTATGTCTGTTCTCCGTGAATCGTTTACATCCGCCAGGCGGAACCAGCAGGCCTAAAGCTTCTTGGTGCTACAGTGACTAACCAGGTGTCTCTGGAATGAGCATCGACCACAGCGGAGCGACAGTGACAACAGCCAACTGCTTACCATCAGGAGTTTTCTGGGAATTTGAAAAGGCAATGGTACAAATTTCAGCCACCACAATAGGTGAAATTATCATTGAAAACTTTAAGCTATATGATCAGATGCATGGGGGAGTATTTATTGTCAAAATTATAGTGGGGGTTTTAGAACAAGCAGTTCTAACACTATAAAGTCTTTTACTACATATAGTTGACCTTTTAATAATCATGCTGAATAATTTGTCTTGGTATATTCAAAACGCTCACAAAACTCAGCATTTTATCTAATTTTTGGGTGACTGTGTGGGGAGTGCTGTGTGGAGAGAGCGGGTAAGAACTGCCACTCCCATTTTTTGGATGAGGAGTCTGCACATCCCTGCTGTCCTGCTACTAAGGTTCAGCTCATCACTTTCGCTTGAATTCACTCTGAGAACTGGAGAACTTGATACTGAAAAAGATCAAATTGCGGGTTGAGGAGTGAAAATAGGAGTTAAGCTCCATGTCCTCACCATAGGGCTGACCATGGTTCCATCTCCAACACCATCTGGTCCCCCAGCATGGCTGCAGAATGGCCCTGGGGGCCTTGAGTATCAATGGTACGACTTGAGCAACCCTTAGCGCAGAGAAGCTAAGTGGCCCTGGTTGACCAAGAATCCCTGGAGTGGTACCTAGGCCATCTGAGCACTGCCGGGGAGGCCCACTATCCTAAATAAATAAATAACTTTGATTGTAATTTTATATAATTAACTGTGAATAGAGGTGGTTTTTTGTTTGTTTGTTTGTTTTACTTTTTGTTTTTTTTGGTCACACACAGTGGTGCTCAGCATCTATTCCTGGCTCTGTACTCAGGGATCACTACTAGAGGACTCAGGGGACCATAAGGGGTGCTGGAGATCTAACTTGCATTGGCCACACAAGACATGTGCCCTACCTACTGTATTATCACTCTGGCCCCAAGGAATGTTCTTTTTTTTTTTTTAAATGCTGAGTCTGACCAAAAAAGCTCTGTCCTGCAATGACTCGAAATGATCTCCCCTCCCCTCACCAGACTCCTCATCAAACAACAAAGCAGAAACTAAATCTTCCACAGGATAGCTCTTAAGATACGTATCAACCATACACATCTCTTTGACAGTTTTTGATATTTAGTAATGTATGTCAAAATCTGTTTTTGTCTAGTCCCATACTATCTGAACCATTAGCCACATCTGATTAATTACAAAAAAATGCAATTTGAAGTTCAGCTCCCAGTCATACCAGCCACATTCAGTTCCATGTGACATGTGACAAGCATACTGGGCTGTGTAGAACTTTCCAGAATGAGAGCAAAGTTCTGAACAGTACTGGTTTGGGCCTTACAACTCCTTTATATGAATTTCTGGTCCACTTTCTGGTCTCACTCTAAAGCCATCCCTTTCTGTATTTTCAAAAGAATTATCTATTCTCTCTCTCTCTCTCTCTCTGTGTGTGTGTGTGTGTGTGTGTGTGTGTGTGTGTGTGTGTGTGTGTTGGTCGAGGTAAATATTGGCAGAGAAAAGAAAAAAATGCCACCCCACATTCTATCCATCTAGAAATACTTAATTAGTTTGTGTGCTGGCTGACAAGCTTTAATATTCCCATCATTTTCAAATATAAATCCAGCTTGAGGCCACATCACTGTCTATCTTAAATATACAAAAATTTTATTATTAAAGTGGAAGTAAAAGTTCTTTTCTACTTAAACCGACAAAACAGGAAAAAGATGGACTTCATCTCTTTACTCTTCTGGGGAGCCTGGTCAGAGAGGAAAAAAAATCTTATTACATAAAATTATATGAAAAGAACATTCCTGAGACTTGGATAGACTTGCATAACCTCTCACTGACCCAACTAGACTTGACCTGATGACACCTTACCTAGTCACTTTGCAAATCTAAGCCACTTGAAAATGTGTGCACTGCATCCAAGTCACAGCTGCAAAAATTATAAAGTACTAAGGCCAAGGGAACCCTTGAAAGGGTGGAATCCAAAATCTCCACTTGACAGGTAAAGAGAAGATCTCTTTATTTTGAGCTACAATGGGGTCTCTCCTTTCAAGGCCCACCTATCTGTCCAGGGCTTACACAGATCTATTAGAATACTTCCCTCATACTCAACACCTCAGGTCACTGTTTTCACCTATACAGAACTCTTTCGATGATATCCAACCCTTCAAATTCAGGCAAGTTCAATAAGTACTTCCAGAGTAATCTGTTATCCCCAAGTTAAAACTACTGTGAATCACACAAAGACAAAGATAAGATCTGGGGCTGGAGCGATAGCACTGCGGGTAGTGCATTTGTCTTGCACTCGGCCAACATGGGTTAGAGTCCCAGCATCCCTTATGGTCCCCTGAGTACTTCTAGGAGTAATTTCTAAGTGCATGAGACAGGAGTAACACCTGTGCATTGCCGGATGTGACCCAAAAAGAAAAAAAAGAAACAAAGATAAGATCTGATCTGCCTAATTTTATTCTTTCTCTTGATTCTCTATTTCTCTATGCCTAGGCGACAAAACTCAGGGCCTAAATTCAGATCAAACTGGGGTCAGTCATAGGCAAAGTTCTTCACAAAATAGAAAGCTTTAACAACATTCTTTGACAATAAAGAGTATCTTATGCTATGGGAAATGAGAATATAGAAAGGGGACACAGAAGGGATAATCAAGACCAAGAGTACAGTGGGTAGGGCTTTTGCCTTGCATGCAGCCGACCCAGGTTCGATCGCTGGCACCCCACACGGTCCCCCAAGCACTGTCAGGAGTGATCCCTGAGTGCAGAGTCAGAGGTAAGTCCTGGGCACTGCCAGGTATGTCCCCAAAACAAAACAAAATAAAACAAAACAAAATGCTAGTGAAGATGACAAAACTCTATTGATAAGACAGTAAATATGTGAAACTTAACTTTCCACCCAGATGGGACCTCTGCACCTAGTTTATACACTAGTACAATAACCATGCCAACAAATCTGGTGTCACCCCTTACCTACTTACCCTTTACCCTCTCTGCCAAAGAGTGTTGTTCTGTTTTGTCTGTTTAGGGGCCACAACAGTGGCTCTTGGGTGCTTCTCCCAGCAAGACGCTCAGGTTGCTCTGGGAACTCACTTGGTGCCTGAGATTGAATTTGGGCCGCCCAGCCCCCAACAATTTAAGTATGAAGCGCAACACTCATTTTAAGAACAGGCCCTGAGATGAAGAGGGAGACAGGGCTGGAGAGTTCACTCAGGTGCTTGCTTTGCATGTGGCTGATGCCTGTTACCACATGATCCTCTGGAACCCACAAGGTAGCACTGCACCGAGCACTGTCGTCCCATTGTTCATCCATTTGCTCGAATGGGCACCAGTAATGTTTCCATTGTGAAACTTGTTGTTACTATTTTTGGCATATTGAATATACCACGGGTAGCTTGCCAGGCTCTGCTGTGCGGGCGGGATACTCTCGGTAGCTTGCCAGGCTTTCCGAGAGGGATTGAAGAATCGAACCCGGGTTGGCTGCGTGCAAAGCAAACACCCTACCTGCTGTGCTATCGCCCCAGTGCCCATGAGGTACAACCCCTAAACACAGAACCAGGAGAAGCTCCCAGAATTGCAATTTGTAGGCCCAACAATTTCATTCCAAGAAAAAGAAAGGGAGAGCTACAGAAACTATTTTTAACTTTTTTTTAAAAAACTGGCAAGACAACTTCTAGCCTTAATGATTCTCAGTTTTAATCAAACAAACAAACAAAGAAACAAACAAAAAATCAAGAAAGACAAACTAAGAAAAGCTTTCATTTCACTTTACAATATTTAGTTTAACTTGCATAACGTTTTCCAAATTGTATTACAATAAAACCATCTTGGCATGACAAGTATTTTAAAGAAAAAAATTAATTATCATTTGGAGGTGGCTCTAGGAGGGAGCTGTATTTGGTGCCACATTTCCTCCTGATGCTCCTACAATTTTTCTGAGGACCAAACAGGGAATCTGAGAGGTGGAAAGGTATTGTGGTCCACCCAGAAGACCACCCAGGGGTCTTCTGTCTTGGACCTACTTACAGGGGTGTGCAGAACTTAAGTCCTCATGACCACTATCTCCTTTCAGATCCCTGAAGTCACCTGAGAGTCCCTCTTATACCTTTGCAAAGGCTATGCAATGTCAAGTGCATAGATCTGGGTCCGAAAGCTGAATTTCATGTTATTTCACCACAGTTCAACTGGGTAGTAATCAATTAGTAAACCCACATTCACCTTGTCCATATTGACCAGAAAGAGCCATTATTATGGCCAATGGATAACACCTTCGTTCAGAATCCTCAATAAAGTATGTGAACTTCATCTGTTTTGCAGCTCTCATTCTTGTCACTCCCCCCTTTCTCTCTCTCTCTCTCTCTCTCTCTCTCTCTCTCTCTCTCTCTCTCTCTCTCTCTCTCTCTCTCTCTCTCTCACTGGTCTGGTGGTAGAAAGAAAGAAAGGTGACACGCTGCATGGCTGAGCTGAGCCATGTGTGTCTATTCTGTTTTGTTTTGTTCATGGGCCACAATCCATGATTTCCTCAGGGGCTCCTCCAGGCTTGGTGCTCAGGGAACATTTCCAGGGGTGCTGGGGGACCATGGGTTGTCGTGGACCAAACCTGGGCCTCTGGCACACACAAGCCATGCACTCTCGTGCTTTGGACCATTTTCCTGGCCTCTGAGCCCTCTTAGTAGCCACTGAAGAGTGATACGCTGTCTCTAAAACATGACGGACCTGAAGGGATAATAGTTTCCTTCCTAGTGATACAGCTGCGTTAAAAGGTTTAAATCCACGGCTAGGGGGAGAGCTCAATGGGCTTCGTGCACCTTCACATGCAGGAGGCCCAGGCTCAATTCCTGGCACCACATGGTCCCAAAGCAAAGCCTGAGCACAGAGCTGGGAGTAGTTCCTCAGCTCACCTAATACTCTACTTGATGGCTGTCAGAGGTAGGGGTGAGAAAAGTAGGAAGGTGAAGAGCTCTAGCTTTCCAGACACAAAATGAACGAAACCTGAGAATATAGTGTACACCATGGTGACTATTGTTTAAAATACGTCACTGTAAGTTTGAAAGCTGCCAAGAGAGTAAATCTTAAACTGTTTCCTAAGAAGAAAATACAAACATGGTAATGGTTGTTAACTAGATTTATTGAAGCATCCATGGGCAATATATACAAATAGCAAATCATTATGCTATATATCTGAAATTGATTATATCAGGCCGCCATGCTCCAGGCCGCTTTCCACATGCTCGGGCCGAACCTCACTCATGAGTGAATATATTCCTGGATTGGCCACGGGACACATCATCATAAAGGGAGATATATACATATGCCTCTCAGAGCCCGGCAAGCTACAGAGTGTATCCCACCCACACGGCAGAGTCTGGCAAGCTCCCCGTGGCGTATTCGATATGCCAAATACAGTTAACAATAACAGGTCTCATTCCCCTGATCCAATTGTTGGGAAAAATGAGTAAGGAGAGGCTGCTAATATCTCAGGACTGGGACAAATGGAGACGTTACTGGCACCTGCTCGAGTAAATCAATGAACAACGGGATGACAGCGATGCAGTGATACAGTGATATATCTATAAAATATAGACATTCATAGGCAAACACCTATAAAGCCTGGTCTTAAATTTTGAAGAAAGGTTTTTCTGAGGCTCTTATAAAGACTGATACAGTATAAAGTTCAAGGACCGGAAATAAATACTCATCACTATAAACTGGAACTTATGCCACCCACCAAATGTGGTGCCGCCTTACTTCTGCCATCACAGCAGGGCTTGAGGGCCTCCAGGTCTGCACCCCAAGGTGCTTAGAATCTGAGGTGCTGGAGTCATGTACCTTAGCGCCTGAACTATCTTTCTGGATCCTCCAAACTTTAAAAGTCACCACAACTGCAGCCAAATCACTACAATGCAGCCATGTGTCTTAGCAGGTCTGTGAAAGCAACAGTAGCCAACACACAGTGGACTCACCTGCCAGTGCTCAGGACCTTTTGAACTGGGATCAGGTTCCCTGATAGATATGAGAAGCAACCTGGAGAACAAAAACTTGCCAAACATATTGCATCTCTCGGGTTAGCCAGGGAAGCATCAGTGTGCACTCCATGCATTATTATTAATATTTTTTACTATATTTTTTAGATACTTCAGGGCATATATGAGAAGGGTGGTCAAAGATACCATTTTGCCTTAGTATACCAGTTGGGAATTAATGTTATAAAGAACAGATACTGCTCACAGTGCACTCAATGTACGTTAAGTACTATTTCAAATAATTTGTCTGTTTCAACTGGTTTTAGACTAAATTCTTCTCTTCACTAAAACCCACGGTGTCAACACTTGGTAAATTTTAGTTAGAATTACAGTTCAATAGTTAAGGGCATCCCTGGTCTAAGAACTTTAGTTCAACCTTTAAACAATCAACTATTTTACAATCTTCTATGCAAGAGGTAACATGGGAGTAGAAATAATCATTTTGCTCTAAAATACTTCACAATTTACTATTAATACCCTTGAGGGTGTGTATTGCACTGTAGCACTGTCGTCCCGCTGTTCATCAATTTGCTCAAGTGGGCACCAGTAACATCTCCATTCTGAGACTTGTTACTGTTTTTGGCATATTGAATATGCCATGGGTAGCTTGCCAGGCTCTGCCGTGCAGGTGGGATACTCTTGGTAGGTAGCTTGCCGAGCTCTCCCGGAGGGACGGAGGAACTGAAGCCGGGTTTGGTTGCATGCAAGGCAAACGCCCTACCCGTGGTCCTATCGCTAACTCCCACAGATTGGCAGAGAACTGAAAGTTATAAAATGGAGTACCTCCATGGCAGGGGTTGGGAAGGATATCTATCTATCTATCTATCTATCTATCTATCTATCTATCTATCTATCTATCTATCTATCTATCTATATATATATTTAACTCAAGGCACATGGGATTTGGGAAAGAGTTCCTTCCTCTCTTTTTTACTCTTTCACAATGAAGAGTCTGATTGTAGCTGCACATTTGACAACCAGGAGTCTTGTCTGGCCCAATCCTTTTCTGTTATTTTCAAAGTCAACCAAAACTTAACAAGATTAGCATGAGAGAAATTAACTCTGGAATAAAATGTAATTGCTGCCAATGATTAGCCATTGACTTACTTATTAATTATTCATTAACTAGGGGTTCTTTTACTAGGTACAAATATCAACAGAGATACTGGAGAACAGTTTCTTGTGGGTATAAGAGTAAAAGTATAAGAATCTCATCTGCAGGGTCAATGAATACTCCCCTTCCTAACAGAACAAATTCAGTTTAAGAGGTATGGACATCAAAGCACTGGGTCACTAAGCAGGCATAAAAGTGTACTATCTTGGGCCAGAGCGATAGTACAGTGGGTAGGGCATTTGCCTTGTATGTGGCCGACCCGTGTTCAATCCCTGGCATTCTGTATGGTCCCCCGAGCACCCCCAGGAGTAATTCCTGAGTGCCAAGCCAGGAGTAACCCTTGAGCATCGCTGGGTGTGACCCAAAAAACAAAATGTGTATTATCTGATTTAAATCTATCCGCTCTTCTACGTCAAAACAAAACAAAAAAAAATTTTTTAACTGCACACAGAGACCACCAAACTACTTATTTGGGCAGGTTATTTTGTTTACTTAGGGGACTTTTGGGGACTCTGACTTTGGGGGATGCTTAAAGGTAAACACGCACTTTTTTTCCATTGGTAAAACTTCACAAAAAATATCTCAAGGCTAAGGTTAAATCCTCTATTTTTATGTTATTTCAAAGTAGCGACTTTTCAAGTGCTTGTAAAATCAGCACTGGAAGAGAGATTTGGTGTTCTGCTGTATCATGCATCACTCTAAGGTGGCTATGACTCAGTTTCCCCATGAGTAAAACATCGGTGTCAACGTGCTGCATGTTGCAAGTCTGTGAGCAGTTAAAGCATGTGCCTGGCACATAAGACAGACACACAGACATACCTGTTAACAACTGCCAGCAGGCATTACTGTGAGCCCTTTATGAGGAAAAGAATGTATTTGAGGTCTTTCATGTTTTTAACCAAAAACATTCGACACCCCACTCCTAAAGTCAGGAGGTAACATCAAGCCTTCAGGAGCCCAGCAGTGATCCTCAGAAACGTTCTCAGAATGACGGGAACCCCCTCCCCCCACCCCCACAATCATGAGCTGCTAACAGTTACGTAACACCAATGCATCTGGATTTTTCTAAGTCTGGTATATGACAGAGGAACAATTTAACGCATAAAACATGTAATAACATTTAATAGACAAAAAAGATCATGTCCTCAAAAACAAACCTGCTGATCTAAGAATTATCTATAGTTAATTTTTAAAAATTCATATTTATTACTCAATTATTCTTTAAAGCTCACCAAAGATATTCATTAGACAAATATATCTCTGAAGATACTCTGAATATACTCTGAAGGTAAACCTCCCCAAACACAAGTAACTTATACACACAAAATAATGCATGAAACAGCAGAAGAAATAACTCAAATGACCAGTAATAGAATATTGGATAAATGGGAAATACACTTTGCTTTTAAGGTATATAAAAACATTCTTTTTTTCCAAGAACCAAATTGCTTCCAATGTAATATGCAGCTATGCTCACTTATCACTTATTTTCAGTTCTGTGGATTGCAGCTGTATTTTAAAAATATGGTTCTAAAATCAAAGGTATATATAAAGGCATACTTAGGGAAGTCTCAATTCAATTCCTGTTTCCTCTTCCAATTTTCCCTAGCCTTTATTGGTAGCCATTGTTGAACTATCGCTCTGTTGCCCCGTTGTTCATCGATTTGCTCCGGCGGGCACCAGTAACGTCTCCATTGTGAGACTTATTGTTACTGTTTTTGGCATATCGAATATGCCACAGATAGATTGCCAGGCTCTCCGAGAGCAACAGAGGAATAGAACCCGGGTCGGCCTCAAGCAAGGCAAACACCCTACCCACTGTGCTATCGCTCCAGCCCTGGTAGCCATTATGTTGATAAATGTTATGCTCTTTGCTCTTACTTTTCATATGAACAATTCATTTTTCTATCATGCTCTTAATTTTTTCTCATATGTATTTTGGATAACAATATCTATGACTACCTTTATATATAGTTATTTGATTTTTCCCTTTTTAAGCTAACCATAAAATGGATTTTAACTAATTCCCTGACAGACCTGTATACTTAGAAAATGACTTCATTTGTTTTTACTAAATAATTACACAATGTAATAGAGAAATAATCACTGAAATTTATTATTCATGATGGATTAAAAAACAGAATACCTCCAAATTGGTTATTCAAAACAATATCCCAATATTGTTCACTGTATCACTATATCACTGTCATCCCTTTCTATACTATATCACTGTCATCCCTTTGCTCAGGCTTTGAGCTTATATAGCTGAGCCTGAGGTGTTTTGTGGGTTGTCTCCCACATACCTAACTTTTGGCCGTTTAATTTCTTGGTAAACTTGGCCCCAAGATGTTGGGGTCTAGCCAAAGGCACAGCAGCAATTTTGGGGTATCTGAAGTCTGAAGGCACTCACCTGGTATAAATTTAATAATGCAGTCATTAGAAATTGGTACATATTCAATGACCTTGAAGAAAGATTACGTGAGACAGTGAGTAGAAAGAATAGAATAGTTACCAAAAATAAATTGAGCCACCTCTCTCATTTCATTATAATTCATCATCATCATCATCATCATCATCATCATCATCATCATCATCCCGTTAATTGTCAAATTTCTCGAGCGGTCTTAGTAACGTCCTAGCCCATCATTATAATTAATTTTTAAAAATCTGCATTTCTGACATCTCTAGCATCTATGTTAGTGCTATGCTCAGCAAAGAGTGTCATTCTATTAGAGAAAGCCTTTGGTTGTTAACTTTTTGAAAAGAGAGCCAGCCTTAGGCTGGTAAATAGTAAAGCAATTAAGGCTCATGACTTGCATGTAGTTAACTCTGGTTGGATTCCCAGCACTGTCTGATCTCCTGGGCAGCCCTGGAGGCTGCCAAGCATCACCAGGGTGACTTGGGTTATCCCTGGCACAGAACCAGAACAGCTAAGCATCCTGGGCCCTAGTACTGTATCACTGAGCCAGCTGGCCAGCTGATTGACACTCCCCACACCCCCTCCCCAGTTCTCCTAAACAGCTCTTGAAAGACCCCCTCCATCAATAAACAAAAGAGAACCAACCTTGCTCTCACAATAGGTGATTTCTGTCTGTACACTGACCGGGAGATTCTCACAAGACCCTAGAGCCTAGAACTGCATGTCACCTGCAGGATTTCCAAACTTCAGACACTATGCCACACCTCAAATAAAAATATAAATGCTTATGGGTAAACTCTAGAGACTTCCTACAGTACCATCATCCCAATTAAGCAATCATCAATTCTGAGGTAGATGCTACTCTACCTCACTCTGCTTTGAATCACCCCCACTGAGTAAAACGCAGAAATGCTGTTCAACATGGATCTCAAACGGGAGTCAGGTTTGAGATCATCAACACCATCGTCCACTGCTACCCAACCCTGAACTTCCTCACTTCTGAATGTGTCTTAGACTGATCAGTACTTTCAGCTTCATGCTGCTAGGATTTTATGCCGAGTCAAAGAGATGACACAAACAGAAAGGATGCTGAGTGTGAGGACCCTTGGTTCTAGGCCCGGTGACCTGCCTCACAGGGAGTCCCAAGTGACAGGCAGGGAAGCAATGGCAGAGGTTCCTGCCTCCTACCCAATGCACTCACCAATCTGCTTTCCAGGAACTGCTCCAGTTCTTCAACAATCAAATACAATTCCATTACAATGCCCAGGACACCGCCCTCCCCCACCACCTGCAAGGGGAAGATGGCAGAGACTGCAGAAGGCATCAAAGCAAAGACCAGAAACCTCCAAAGAACAGAAAAGACACAGGTAGCTGCTAATTCTCAGCTTCTACTGATTCAGAGAGGAGGTGAGGTAGGGCATGTGCATGGTTTGTGTCCTGTCTGCACTGGCACAGTCCAGCACATGTCAGCCTGAGTATGTAATTCAGAGTAGTTGGAACTTGCCCACTTGCGAGTGTCCCGTAGGTTTACCCAAGGAAGGTTCTACTGCTCAGTGAGTGTGGTCTCACTGAGAAATCCCTCTGCCTGGCCACAGAGGCATGCAAGGAAAAGGTTGATCCAGGGTCTACACTGTGTGCTGGATTTGCAAGAGCGAGAGGGTAGACAAGCGCAGGATCAAAATGCTGGCCAAAGGAAACCTCTTCTGAAAAGGCATATGCACTGGGAAATGTGCAAACATGAATTTGTTCCTTCATGCACTCATGCACTGATTTCTGGGACCTGAAGGATAAACACTCCGGAGTCTAGAGTGCCAGTTTGGCGACAGAGAATATGCCGAGACATCCTGCTTAAGGAAGAAGACTTTGGTGTTCCCAACCCCCCTGGCACAAACATCCTTAAAGTAATAATATACTATTACGACCTGCCAGTTTGAGTCCTAAAGTCCTGTTAGATTGTGGTGAGTGAATTATTAGGAGGACACAGATAGGAGAACAGGAAGAATTTAAGAGCAATTTAAGGGGATGAAGAGGATAGGAAAAAGATGTGTAAAATTAAGACAAGAAGACAGGTGTGGTAGGTGGTGGGTATTTGAAGATAACTGAGCTCTTCGAGGACCAAAACACTAAAGTCCAAGTATTCCTTTCAGTTTAGTATAAGTGACTTATTGTGGATTCTATAAGCTTAATCAGTGCCTTTGGTTTTCAGGGCATTGTTCAAACACTAGAGCTTGATGAATAAATATTAGAAGTGTCTATCAACCTGTCCTTGTTGCATTTGGCACAGCAAATGTTTTAAAATGTATGTTTGGATCTAAATATCATATTCCATTATGAAATTTTAAACAATTCCAGGCTTAGTACTACCAACACTACTTTTAAAAACTATTAATGATAATGTGCAGCAGTGTGGTAAGGGAGCTAGGACAGACCAGCACAATATCTTCTATTTAGAACTTCACAAATACCTTACATTCTCAAAGATTCAACCTTATACATTTAAGAAGACGATGAGGTTCTTTTCTGTCTTTAGACAAAAAAAATACAACCCACCTGAACCATAAAAATCAATAACAAAGATCACATATACTGAAATTCCTTATGCCTACAAGTATAACAATTTAACAACAGAGGTACTGTGTCTAAAATTTTATACCAACTTATAGATGAAAAAAATGCAGAGCCAGGAGTTAACCCCTGTGCATCGCCACCAGTTTTGACCCAAAAAGCAAAAGCAAAAAAAAAAAAAGATACTTATGTTCCGACATAAGTAAGGCAATCATAACACTTGATACCACAGTTGCTTCAGGCTATGATGTTCTAACACCAGTCCCATCGCCAGTGTAACCTTCTCACCACCAATATACTCAGTTTCTCTCGCAAGCCCCATTCTGCCCCTTAGCAGGCACACAACAAATTTCTTTCACACTGCTTGCTCCATGAAATTCAGAGGAATGGCAAATGGAACTATCAGAAAATAACTCAATAACAGTCAATTTGTGATGACTGATTGCTGTATGATTTTAACCTATGTAAATAAAGAAATTCAAGTCATTTAATGCAATATAGCCTATTCTCATTTACATAAATAAGTTTTCAACTCTGTCATCTAAAAATACATTGCATTAAATTTTATTTTGTAATTGGGTCCCATTGTGGTAATAGTCATGTCTTCTCTGTCATTAATACAACTTTAAAAAAAATTCTATGCTACTCAGTACAATATCTAAAATTCTACGCTATAAGTACAGTATCTAAAATATGGAATCAACCAATTGTCCAACAACAGATGATAATGAAGACTATGATTATGAAGGGGCTGGAGCAATAGCACAAAGGATAGGGTATTTGCCTTGCACACGGCCGACCCGGGTTTGATTGCTCCGTCCCTCTTGGAGAGCCCGGCAAGCTACCGAGAGTATCTCGCCTGCACGGCAGAGCCTGGCAAGCTACCCGTGGCATATTCAACATGCTAAAAACAGGAACAACAAGTCTCACAATGGAGATGTTACTGGTGCCCGCTCAAACAAGTCAATGAGCAACGGGATGACAGTGACAGTGACAGTGATGATTATGAAGACTGCATCTTCACAATCATCACATTGAATATATATATATATATATATATATATTCAATGGAATACAAGGAAAGATGGGATCATGCAATTTGCAGCAACATGGCTGGAACTGGAAGATATGTTGAGTGAAGTACGTCAGAAGGAGAAAGGTACAACACAAGATGATCTCACTTATCTGTGGTATATAAAATAGTAGATGGGAAAGTGTATTGTAGTAAGAGGGGGATTCCTAGATATATCCCAGTGTTTAGAGAGGAGAAAAAGAGAGAAAGAAATCTAGTGGGAGAGAAAGAAATCTAGTGGGGGGAAGAAGAGAACGGAAAGTAATGGGTCACAGGGCTTCAGTTATACTGTTTATACAGATGAGTGGTGCAGCCATATATCCATAATACAGACTCAACAACACTGATAAGATGAGATCTAAACTGCAACCATTGAAACTTTGTAATGTGTCTGGCGAGGATAGAGTTAGGGTTGGGCCTGGGAGTGAAGTTGACACTGATGGTGGGATTGATGTTGATACATTATATACCTAAAATGCAACTATCAATAAATTAGTAAATCACAGCTCTTTAATTGAAAGACTAGGGAAAAAGAAATCAAATGCAAATAATAATTCTGAAAAAGCTGTGCTAATATATTTTGGAATTTACATGAAATAGGTAAATTCTCTAATGTAAAATGTAGTAAAAGTTAAGAGAATTCAGAAAATTTAGAGAGGAAAATCTGAATAGGCCTATAAAAGTATAAAGTGTTTTATCCTAATAACACTTCTTCGACTCAACTGATTACCATATCATAGACAAATCACATGTCACACTGTACATTACGTGTTACAGAGAATTGGCTAACCAGCGTAAGAGGAAGATTAAGAAACAAAGTAAAATGATAAAATCTGTAAGTCAAAGTTCGGAGATACTAATTACGGAGGTGTAGATTGAGAGCGCGATAAAAACAGTCTCTCAAAGGTTTAGGAGCCTGAGCTAGAGTAGAAATGCTCCGGGTGACGCTGTCACTGAACGGAGCACAGGTGGCAACTTGCTCCTAGTTTTCTGGCTGAGGGTTCAGAGAGCAGTGCCGGGGCACAGGATGCGTATGAGTGACGTCACAGGGGCCAGCCTGCACGCTCGCTCACGTTCAGGCACTATCGTGGCGAGCAGAGTAGAGACCTTCAGTTCGGGTAAGAGAGCAGAACGTGCAGTCCAGTGATGCATCTACAACAAAGGAATACGAACCAGAACACTCCAGAGAGGCTGGGAGGATGCCTTCAGAACTCGAGGCCTGAGGTCTGTCGTCGATGCCTCACATAGATGACATGTGAGTCATCTAGCGAAAATGAACAGCTTTGTGCCTTGAGACACACACAAGGGGAGGCTGTAGGGAGATTACCTAAATGTGCCAGGAGAGTCTGGAGGCAGAAAAACATGGTGGGTTATAGTTATAAAAGGAAGAAGAGAGTAGAGCAAAATTATATATATATATATATATATACATGCATGCATACATATATATACATTTCCATTCCATCTGTGCAGCTCTAGGCTTAAAACATTACAATCTTTATCTGGAAAAAAAATTAATGAAGATTATGAAAGGAACACAAAATGACTTTTCATCAACTTATTTCTCTGAAAGAAGCAAGAATTTGCATTTTCATTGAACTGATCAAATGTTTATCTAAGAATTGCTTAATTGCCTTAATGGTTTAATTCTATTTGCTGCCAATCTGATTAGCAAAGTGTGTGTCTGCATGTGCCCGTGTGGGCTGGCACTAAACGGGAGGGTAAAACCTATTACTGAGAGAACAGCAATGTGGAGCTGGCTGGCTTTGGTTAATTGAGAAACCATGAGTGGTGTGAGGAGGTCACCCAATCGTTTATTTTAATTTTCTTCTCTTGTGTCTTCCCAGTCACTTGTTCATCTTAGGAACCGGCTTTCCATTTGAGACTGCTAAGAGCATGTGTTAATTTGGGTTAAAGAGAAGGTGAGCCCAGGTATTTCTGCCAGCACTGTGATTTAATAGATTGAATCCCAGTCAGCTATGGTTAATATGGATTGAGGAAACATCTTAAAGAACGGAATACAAATACTAAGTACCCAAAAAGTAGTAGAAATAATCTTTAATCCCATATGAAAAATGTCTACTGGCAAAAGGACTGGCATAGCTGCTCTGAATCAAGATTTAAAAAACAAAACAAAACATTGGTGTTCCCTTTTGGAGGCAGCTCTAATGTTGGAAGAAATCACATTCTATCCTGGTGTCTCAGTTCTCTCAAACAGGAATGGCTGGATTTACATTTATTTTATTAAAGAGGTCTGGGGTTTATTAGGTATCTCTCAGAACTTACATAGAAAGTTCACGGTAAACTGGACAAAAAAAGATTCTACTTCCAATTTTGAGCATCTTTACTCTCCTCTCATTTAACTGGAGACTGCATTTGGATCAGTTTGCAGCACCATGTGCTAGGCAGATTTGGGTTGAAAAAATTTTAGAAATTCAAGCTACTTGATAAACACTAGAATAGACAAGCTCTAAAATTTTTGGTAGTTTCAATGATATCTTCCCTCTGAACATCCTGCTTTGTCAGGATACTTCGTCTTCCTCCTCACATGTATTCCGAGTGCCAGCTTTTTCAAGACTGAGATTAAATGGCATCTCTTATATAAAACCACTCTCAATAGGAAACTTAGCTATACAAGGGCCTTCTTTGTTAGGAAGTAGTTCTGAGGCTATATATGAGAGAGTAACCTTTCTTAAGCTTAAATTATAAAATACTCTGGAATGTTGAACAAGGGTCCCAAGATTTGCATTCTCTGTGAAGTAAGGGAGGCTAACAGTAGATATAAAATAGTATCTATCTTCTTTTGATGCAACAATAATGCCCCCAGAAACTAATTCTTTAAAAGATAACCAATATATCCCAGGACAGATTACTGAATGTTTAATAAAACAGAGTTGAACATGTGATAAAGGTGAAAAATTTAAAAACTCCTAAATGGAGAAGAGAATGTTAAGTGTGCAACAAGTGATAATTAACCATATATTTAGAAATTAAACACAACAACTATGTTTTAGAAAAAATGCCTTAGATATTTGAACACATATATAGTATTATGCAAAGAAGGCGGCACATATAACTAAAAGCAGAATATGCTGACAATGACATATTTGCTTCAAGGAGAGACATAAGAAGAATCAGATTATTGTCACTTTTAATTCCTTCTCTGTACTGTGTATTTTTTCCAAAATTTTAAGATGTATTTCACATTTATCTTAGAAGTAAGTCTAAATGTTTGGCCAGATAAAACATGGTGTCTCATGAAGTATACCTAAGTATGACACTGTTTCCATCAACTTTATCCAGCTCTTCAACAGTTATCACAGAAATCCAAATGTTGGGTATATCTAAATCTATTACTGTAAGAACTTTAAAGGCAAGAGTCATAAAAGCCCCCAAACCTTTGATACTATGGTAGAAGATTCTACTACAAAATGTGTTCTAGTCGCAACTGTGCCTAAAATTAGCTGCATGGCTCAGCAAAAAGCTTCCTCACACCTTAGGACTTTAGTTTTGTAATTTGCAAAGGAAATACATGTGTCTTGCAATTTTCTATATCTAGTATTTCTAACATTCAATACTGTTGGCGAACTGGTGATAGAAGGCTGCATAAATGCATGGGATAAGTGAATTACAGTGAAGAAGTACACACAAAGATGAATTAAAATTTTAGGTTTATATATGCAACTCTTAGCATTTCTAATTTGCACTATCAGGGCACCATTTTTTAAAAAAATCAATCTCAAGCCATGTACTGTTACAAATCCATCAAGACCCAAGACCAGCACCATAAGAAAAACTCAGACATCACAAAGAAGATGAAGAGGTACCATTGTCCCCAAGAAGAGAAGTGACAACCAGATTCAAGTGAGAACAGCCAAGTTGGAGTGTTAACTGCATTCAAACACTGTTTTGATAATCAATTACTGGATACTAAGCTTTAACCAAAAAAAGAGGCTGGAACAGCAAATTGGAGTTTCAAACCCTAAACACAGCAAAATAAAAATAAAAAAAATCATTTAGGATCAGACCTGAGATAAAACTAAGGTGTGGAAATAAAAAAGGAAAACAGGAGAGAAAATACAGGAAGTGAGGCATTTGCCTTTCATGCAGCTGTGACCCTGGTTTGAATATCCTGTACCACATAGTCCCTGAACTCTGCCCGGTAGGGGCCACACCTGCGCACAGAGCAAGGAAAAGCCCTTGAGTACTACTGGGTGTGATCCCCCAAAAGGGGAGAAGTAGCAGTCAGCATTCTAGAAGAACAGAGAGTAAGATCACACAAGTGAAACTCAAAGATTGTAAGACTGTCATTTCCACTGGGTCTGAGGAGAAAGAGACGGAATACTCCATTTCTGTCCCCTGGCTGACTCTGACCAACATTAGAATTCCCATCTCAGGATCAGGGATGTGTCTCTAGTGGCAGAGCACATGCCCTGCTTGTGTCAAGCCTGGGTCACATCCCAAGCACGACCCCCCCATTCCTACAGCCACTAACTGCCACAAGTGGTCTCTAGAATAATGAAAAGACATATGAGATTCATCCTCTTGAAGGCCACTCAACAAATAGATGTAAGTTGCAATAAAAAGCATATAAAATCAGTGATTAAGGTCCACCTGAAATGGCTCTTAACTTGAACTAGGGCATTTAAAAAAAGGAGTTGCCTGATAGTCACATATTCTTTTTTTTTTATGAGCAAGGAAAGAACAAGGGAAATAGACAGGGGAGAATATTGTCCTTCATCTTTCTAGCTATCAGAGCTTTTCTTGGTTATGACGCCAACTGTGGCTCATACTCTCTCTTGCAAAGTGGAATTATTTTTAAGTGTGTAGCCTAGTAAGTTAAGAGGAGGTAAGCTATTTTTTCATGTGTCTTCAAATCTATAGTGGTAGGTAAATCCTGCTAGCATGTGGCAAGGTAACTGGTTCAACAGCTCTGTTTCTGTGGAACAAACACACCCATTCCAGGAGTGTGCACTTCCTGTTTACTAGGAAGGGGAGAAGCATGTCCATGATGGCCGGAGTCTTGGCTGTCATGAGCCAATGGCAACTGGGAAGTAAGTGAGGTCTGGTCTGCTCTCACCACTGGGAAGTAAAGTCGTCTGGGCTCTGCCTGCTCAGTGCTGCCCGTCGAAGATGGCACAGAGCAAGAGGCAAACTATCAGGGTAGGAACATCAGGGCATTTGGGATGCAAAGCAGAAGCTTATCTTTTTTTTTTTTACTGTTGCAGCTCCAGAGAAAATCAATTTTGACACAGAACTGCCACTTTACAAGCAAATAACTATACTTTCCAATAACCTAATCTGTGCAAAGCCTACTGAAAATTCCCTAAAGAACCAGTAGTTAAAACCTCCATTAAATCAAAGGGTTTAATATGGGAAGGAAGAGAGGATGCAGTTTGACTTGGGAATGTAATGGACTCAGTGGGGAAATAAATATGTTGTTTTATGTGTACAGTTACAGAATATGAGAACGCCGCATTCATTTCAAAGGGAATTCTCTTGCTGTGCAACTTATTCCTAAACAGATGTGATTTTTGCTTATTCAAAAACATTTAGGTAACAATTACAGCATAATAAATTATAATTGCCATCATCTCCCAGCTACGTAATGCCTTCTATGCAAACACAAAGAAAAGGCAATTACACAAAACTGTTAAACCCATTTTCAGGTAGGTGCTACAGCTCCGATTCCAATCATCTACATCATTCTCACATAAACACTGTATTGTGCCTCAGATACATATCATACTTTATGTAGAGAACTACCTAGCAAGGAACTGATGTTTGCTAATCATGGGTTGGAATGGGCCCCTATTGAGTCGTTAGAGGGGTGCCAGGAATGTTTTCCAGTCCTCAAACATCTGATTTTACAGTCTTCAGCAGCCATCAGAACACTTTGCCACACAGACAAGCCACCAGCACTTAAACGCAGATACTCTAACTCGAGAGGGCAGGCCAGTGAGGCCGCTGTGTCTCTGAGACTTCCTGGGAAGTTCTGCCCAGCAAGGGCACAGCGAGAGGACACAGAGGAGCAGCCCCCAAGGATGGGTGACCTGAGAAGGGACCACCAGATCTCACTGTCAAAGGATGACAGGAAACATGCCAAATAGATACAGCGAGAAAAGATAGTTAACACTAAAGAAAAAGCTCTCCATGTATTTGTTCAGATTCCTGCCCACCCTTCATCCCATATTTTGAGCAATTTTTAAAAATCTCATGTCTCAAAAAAAGGCTCAGTCATGAAGTAGATTAAAATCTCCTCATTCTTTTTTGATTGTTTGTTTTTGGGTCACCTGGGGTGGTGTTCAGGGCTGACTCCCAGCTCTGTGCTCAGGGGTGGCTCCTGGCAGGGCTCTGGGGACTGTAGGGTATTCCAGGGATTGGACCTGGGTTGGCTGCATGGAAGGCATTTCCTGCCATTGCAATTCAAGCAATTCTTCTCACTGTACTATAGCTCAGGCCCCTCAAATCTCCTCATTCTTTCAGACAAAAGACTGTCCCTCATTTAACATGTTTACCAAGACACAAGCAGATGTGTAGAATAAAATGAATCAGATGATAGTTTGTCCTCTGATCAGTAAGTTCCTCCCAACTAAACTGCAAATCAAACCAGGTGATAAAAATCGAAGCTGGAAAACCTCAGTTTTCTTCGTTATTATTCACTTCCCATTACTTCTGTAATTACTCGCTTCCTAACTGTGAAGTGGCTTACGAACCTAACTATGAACCTCTCCTCTCCTTGATATCAAACAATGCTCAGACTCCTGCCATTCCCAGAGCAACATTCACACCCACTTGTTAGACAGGCACGGGAACTAAAATGGAGAGCACACAACTCTCTTGCCCTCCAGAGGCTTGTAGGATAACACTGGTTTATCCTTTCAGCTTTGCCACAGGGAACTTAGGTTTATCGGGTTACACCCATCACAGTGCCCTTCATCACTTCCATTCCTTTGTTTATCTATAAACTTTTCTCTGTGCTCTCCTCCCCAACCAGTTAATCACCTTTTTCCCTAATCAGATTCTGTTAACTTGTAAGATCAGATCCTTTCAAAGACCCTGAACTTGTATTGTAAGTGATGTCTTTTGCATAGTTTACCTTAGAGCAACGTCCTTTTTGTATGGACACAGGAAGACAGTTAATATTATGCTTTTGTAACTTGGGAGTTAATTGACTACAAATAATATTCATTCCTGGACATCTGCTTTCTTGACTCGGTTGCCTTTAGTTCCTAACACCTCAAAAGCAGGGTCCTGACAAGGGACTGAATGGACCCAGGGCAAGCTGTGAGCTACCCTGGCATCAAAATGTGCCAGGCCAAGCACCATGGTCAACTGTGGGAGACACTGAGGTAGTAAGTGATTGGCTGCACCAATGAGCTTAGTCACCTGAGGAAGTACAAGTGAAGGGTAAGAACAGGGAGAAGACCACCCACCTACGTGAGGCCTCTGAAGAAGGCCAGGCAGAGCTCTCACGCAGGATGAGAAGGGCCGAGTGACCTGCACAGAGGCATCCGTAGATGAAAATAACATGAGGCAGCTTTCTGTAGCTCAGAAATGCCTGAGCAAGGCATGTTCGACTGCTGTCAGGAGGCCAGGGCTCTGCAGGGTTGCCTCCCTCCCTGTATTGTTTCAGGATGCAGTGAGAGCATTAAGCAGAGGGAAAGACCCTCTACTCACAAGTGATTTTCAAATCCCATATCTGGCTAGAAGGTAACCAAGTCACAAAGAAAAATGGTGGGAAACCACAAGATTTCTGTGTGTTTCTTTGGTGTTTTATTTGCTCTTTTACAAAGTCCCTACCAATCTCTACCCCCCAATTATGCAAATTAACCTTCATTTGCAAGCTCCCACCAGAACTCCAATTCTTTTTATGAAGTGTAAACCTTTAAGATACAGGTTCAAGGGGCTGGAGTGATAGCACAGCGGGTAGGGCGTTTGCCTTGCACGCGGCCGACCCGGGTTCGAATCCCAGCATCCCATATGGTCCCCTGAGCACCGCCAGGGGTGATTCCTGAGTGCATGAGCCAGGAGTGACCCCTGTGCATCGCCAGGTGTGACCCAAAAAGCAAAAAAAAAAAAAAAAAAAAAAAAAAAAAAAAAAAAGATACAGGTTCAATAACTTACTCGGCCTACCATCATTTTTCCAGATAAAGAATTACAAACTGTGCGCTGGAAATCCCGACTGGAGCGATAGCACAAGCTACCAAGAGTATCCTGCCCACATGGCAGAGCATGGCAAGCTACCCATAGTGTATTTGGTGTGCCAAAAACAGTAACAACAAGTCTCACAATGGAGAAGTTACTGGTGCCTGCTTGAGCAAATTGATGAACAACAGGACGATAGTGCTACAGTGCGACAGTGCCTTGGAAATCTATCTTCTTTATGAACACACTGGACTCCAGCACTGCTATTAGTGTTAATTAAATCAAATTCAAGCATGAGTCACCAGTAACACCAGCATCAATGTGTTAAGTGACCCAAAGGGCTCCCCAATTGTACCCAAAACTGCTTCAGCACTCCCCAAAGTCAGTATCATCCACTTTGAGTAGTACTGATTTAAAAGAAAGAAAATATTTTGTCTGCTGGTTTGGTAACATAACTTGTTCACTGAGGCTGATATTATGTGTATTGGGGCTTCCCAAACATTTTGATCAGTTTTTGACTCAAGAAACACAACCAAGGGTATCCAGCGATAGCACAGTGGGTAGGGCATTTGCCTTGCACGCGGCAGACCCGGGTTCAATTCCCAGCATCCCATATGGTACCCCGAGCACCGCCAGGAGTAATTCCTGAGTGCAGAGCCAGGAGTAACCCCTGAACATCGCTGGGTGTGACCCAAAAAGCAGAGACAAAAAAGAGAAAGAAACATAAGCACCAGAAACTCTAAGACCTGACACTGAGTGGCTCTGTCCATGTTTCATCGAAGCATTCTAAGTAAGAATTAGATGGAGAGTTTCTACACAACTGAAGTGTGTAGAGACCATATGAATGAAAGGTGGCAAAACCAAAGCACTCCATGAAAGCAAGAATGACTTGACAATTCTGTGTCCTATTGTCCCTCTATCCTACTCTCAGATGCCAAAATAAGGAACTTGGTTCTTACTTTTCCATCCAATATTCACTTTCATTCCTGTTTACTAAACTTCCCAATGATTTCACGTGACATCCTAAACGCCACGGGGTAAAATAACTATAATAATGAATAAAAACATTTATTTTCTTAGACAAATCTCTAATTTGTTCTCATAACAGTCCTTTGTTTAGGGAAAACAGAAATGACAGGGCATTATATATTCTTTATAGCAAATATGTATTATAAAAATGATATAATGGCAATGTGTATTTATGCATCTATCAAAATATTGTAAGATGTATGTATGATTTCATTGAGCAAATAACAGAATAAGGAAAATGAAAACAGCAAGAGTGGACCATTATAAAATATATTTTACCTCTTCTTTGCTTAAGTATTTTCATTTGTTTATTTTGGAGTCACACCTGGCAGTACTTAAGGACTCAGTGTTTGCTGGTTGCTCCTGGCAACGGTCAAGTTATGTGGCGCAGGGGAACAAACCTAGGGCTCCAGCATGCAAATTATGAGCTCTGATCCTTTGAGCTATCTCCAAAGCCCTAAGGAAAATTTTTTTTTCTTTTTGGGTCACACCCAGCGATGCTCAGGGTTACTCCTGGCTTTGCACTCAAGAATTACTCCTGGCGGTGCTTGGGGGACCATAAGGGATGCCGGGGATCGAACCCGGGTCGGCCGCGTGCAAGCCCTACCCGCCGTGCTATCGCTCCGGCCCCCAGCCCTAAGGAAATTTTTATAGGAATACTTTGAAGATACGCACTATGCAATAACTTTGTTTCTCAAAATGTTGTATTCCTTTAAAAATCTGATTTATTAGAAGAAATATTTAGAATCATAACTTGGTGCCAAATCCCAGAAAAATAAGTTAACAGTTCTCAAAGTATCTGATACTGAATTGGGATATGAGGAGTAGAGAAAAGAGGGACAAAAGGAAAGTTAAAGTAAATCATACTGTGAATGAGGAGGAAAGTATTTAATTTCTCACTGGATTTATATCAGCAGTGATCAGAATATGTATATATATGTATATACATATACATGTATACATGCATATATATATAGAGAGAGAGTAAACTGTGAGTGACTAAATCAAATTGAACACACACATCAAATAAGGAATTAGAATCCTCTAAACAATTTCAGTACAGGGAAGACATTTTTGATGCTATTACATAGTTTTACCAACATCCTTTTTCTGTCATTTGCAGAATTAATACTTGCTTCCTCTCCCAGGTATGTTTTTCCTGATTTTTAGAACAGAAACACATTAGTCCCAACAGATTCTAAAGCATGTTCAGTGTCCTCAATACAACTCTGTCCAAAATATTTAACATCATTGGTAATTTCTTTTGTGAATGTGGGCAATTTTTCTCCTGCACACAGAAAAACATAAGTGTATGATTCCTTATAGTAAAGAATTTTTAAATGAAAGTGTATCACCTCTAAGAAACCTTCTGTGATAAATTCTGGATGATCTGTGTCCCTCTACAGATGTGAGGTCTGTCGCAAGTTACTTTTCAGAAATCTCTGGAGTTCAGGCTTAGTTTAGCTCCTTTTAGTACAAGATTTGGAATAATATCACTTACAAGGAAGTGACAGAAAATCACGCACATCTGATGATACCATATATAAAAATTACGGATTATCCATAAACATTTAATGAGTGACTCAGTGAATTTATGCATGAAAAAAAGAAGTGAGAAATTTGGATCAGAATTTTCTTCATTTATCTCAGAATTCTCCAGTATGGCCCCTATTCCTAGGTGGTCACACCCACATAACACACAGATGCTCATCTGCTCCTATGTACAGTGACTCATTTTACTGTCACTTAAATTTATAGCAAATGTATTTATTAACCTATTCAAATGAGGAATTTAAAACATCTCTTTAAAAAGGCTTGGGCTTATGGTCAGGTTTTGAATATATGAAATTCCCGAATACATATCACTAAGTTTCTTAATCTGTTAGTTTTCCTATTGCTAAAATTTGTCTTATGAAAGGAACTAGCACACCCAATGTTCTGATCTGCTACTTTTTTACCCTTGAAGTGACAGTATTCTCTACTGGGTCCTGGGCAGATTAAAAGGTATGCCCCACGGGCTATCGCTAAATAGCATTATCTCTAAATCATCCATGATGTATTGCGCCTAGTTTAAATGAGTGAGTCCCATTTGCACAATTGCCCTATTAATTTACTCATCATTGATTTACACCACTTTTGCTAGAGTTCTTCTAGCAGACCTCTATTTTATATGTATTCTCACTAGCTCAGTTTCAGTATTTCATTCCCCTCCAGCCCTCCCTATCTCATCACTCTTCATTTATCTTCATTTATTCATCTTTTATCTACATCCTCCCATGTTCCTCCCTCTGCTGCCATCTTTCAGTTCTGTGCTTCTCCACTTTCCTTCTTCCGTGGCCTTCCTTCCCTCTTACTAAAGAGCACCTAATAAATCTCCAATTAGAGGTGAGCAATTCAGAAAAGTGTGAAGGCTAAGATATACAGGCGAACCAAAACACTTGATGAAAGTCAGGAAGGAAAAGGAAATGCCCAGACCAAATGAATAGAGTCTGAAATCTCATCTTGAGATTTCATGTATTAACACAATTGTTAACGAAGACACTTTTTCTAAGGGTCTTATTAAAAAAGATGGCCCCTAAATGCCCTTGTGTTCACCTTGAACAGAATTTCAGATAGATTCTTCTCTATCTCTCCATATCTCATGTCACTATTTTACAGGCTTATTTTATTATTCAGCTAACAATCATGAACTCCACTCCTTCAGCTGTAAGAAGAATCCAAATGAACATCTTTGGAACCATTGGAATCAGAGACATAATGCAGGGATTTGAGCCAGAGAGGCAATACTAGGGTTATGATACTTACCTTGAATGCCGTCAGCCCTGGTTCAGTTCCCAGAACCACATAGGGTCCCCTAAGATCACCAAATTTGGCCCAAAAGTCAAATATATCCCACCCAAAGTCAGCGATTTTATGCAAAATAAAATAATAAATGCAAACTGAAAACAACATTAAAAAAACATGTTACTATCCTCCCTACTTTTTGTGGGTGAGTGTTACTTCAATGCTGCTTGATAGCTTTCATTTACCTTCACTATCTGGATAGACAAAAAGAAAAATACAATTACAAAACACTAAATGGTTGGGAAGAACTAAATCCTCATTAACTCTAATTAGCACCCCCCAAATAAAACATCTACTAACCATGTTAATAATATCTAGCATATCTGATTTTTCCCCTAGTTGGTAATTAAATAGAAAGTTCTTCTTAAAATTTTGAAGCATGTAAGAATATAGGAGTGAATTAAAACCGAATTTATGTTGAGCGTCTGTGTTCAAGAACCATAAGCCATTTATCTAAGTAACTTTAGTGCAGTACATCAGATGAGATTGAAGGGCAGAGGGAATCATGATTCTGAAGGGCAGAGGGAATCATGATTCTCTCCTTAATCCCAGCATTTCCCTAAAAGGTTGAATCTGTGGCTAAAAATCATCTTGTTTAAGATATTATTTATTGTGATCTGATAAACCTCATAAAAGGCAAAAATTCTGAAAGGTAACAATTTTCAGATCTTGGCAGGGGACAGGGGTAGACCTCAAAACAGACTAATCAATGAAAGTTTTTGCATGGTAAGAGGAATAACTTTATTTTTATACTTTGATTCTGGAAATTAATGCAGAGCTCTTGATTCTTAGCAATGAATAGAGTACTAATGGGAGTTTCTACCATATTGACTTCAAAAGATTTCCCTGATCAGAAAATTCAGCAACTAAGTCATTAAGTGTCCAACTTTGGATCTAAACTCCGGATCTGTAAAGTTGGAAGCCTATAGACATAATGCTATCCATTAGAGAGAATTCTAAGAAAATTAGAGTCTGAGTAAGTACTTTTAGAAGTGGAATTTGAGGCCAAATATATTGTCTATAAGAATTTGTAGGTGAAGGGGCTGGAGTGATAGTACAGCAGGTAGGACATTTGCCAGATGATTCTGATTCGATCCCCAGCATCCCATGTGGTCCCCCAACACCACCAGGAATAATTCCTGAGTGCAGAGCCAGGAGTAGCCACTGAGCATCACTAGGTGTGACCCAAAAAGAAAAAAAAAAAGAATATGTAGGTGAAGCTCCAGACAGGAGACCAGAGTTCTAGACTTATTCCATTGCCTCAGTAGGTAAACCAGATTGGAGTCAGGCTCAATGAATTTAGGACTAATAAGGAAATAATTGAGACCAGAAAGGTAGTACAGCAGATAATGCACTTGCTTTGCACGTTGTTGACTTGGGTTCTGTCCCTGGCATCTCATATGGTCCCTTGAGTATGGCCAGGAATTCCTGAATGCAGTGCCAGGAGTAATTCCTAAGCATCACCAGGTGTGGTCCCAAAACAAAATAAATAAATATCAACTCTCCTGTTCTCCTAAGGAACATTACTTTAGAATCCACCACTCTTCATTCATATTAAGTAGCATTTAAAAATAATTTTTTAAGTATTAAAACAGAGTATCAGTATTTTAAGAGATCCTCAAAGTTTCATTAACATTACATTTTAGTTTAGGTTGAAAACCTTTTTTTTTCTCAGCAATACATATTTAAGTTTAAACTGCTTGGAAAATAAAATTGCTCATACTCTATCCATCATCACAGTATCAGAGTTTAAGAAATAGTTGGCAATATCACCCACGTGTTTTGCTTTCATAGACTCTGTGCTAAGAGTAGAGGGTATTAGAATAGTCAGAACTCTGGATTCTAAGCTCCAATTTAAGCTAGATGCACCACTCTTCTAGCAGTAGAATTTCACAGACAAATCATCCTATTTTTCTCCACTTCAAAAAATAAGGGGCACTTAAGAAGAGATGACTGGATAAAGAAGCTATGGTACATCTACATGATGGAATACTACACAGCTGTCAGGAAAAATGAAGTCATGAGATTTTCTTATAAGTGGATGGCCCTGGAGAGCATCATACTGATAGGGATATGGAATGACTATACTCATTTGTGAGTTATTAAAAAAAAGTATAAGACTAATGTACAAAGCCAGGAAAAGAGGAGACAGAGGACAGGTCAATGGTTGGAAGCTTGCTGCAAATGTGTGGGGGCAAGGATAGGGTTAGGATAGATAAGTCCTTTGACAATAACAGTTAGAAATGATTGCTCTGGACAAGAACTGAGTGTTAAAGTAGGTAAAGAGATATCCATGATAACTTTGTATTATCTGTATTGCAAACCATAATGCCCAAAAGGAAATAGAGACAGAGAGAAAGAGAGAGAGGGAGAGACAGAGACAGAGAGACTCCAAACTCATGTTGTGTTAAAGTTAATAGCAAATTCAAAGGATAAATAAAACGTGACTCAGTAAAAAATGATGGAGTATACAAAGTAAAAGCAAACGCGAATATCTTTTGTATACATATATACCACAAGAGAATAACATGTGGTATCATATATATTCTAAAACAACAATTTTTATACATTTCAACATTTGAAATATAACTATGTCTTAAAATCAGGGCAATGCCAGTTAAACTAGCAGCACATATTTTTAGTATACACAAAATAATGTTGCATTTTTTAAATTATGACACCCACAGTTAGGTAAAATATGGTTTTATCACTGCAAATTAATTTTTTATGATGGAGGAAAAGACAAATAAATCAAATACAAAATGCTACCAATGCTCAACATAGAAACAAAAGTTCTCTTTGGTAAAAACAATTTCTTCAGATACATCAGCGATAGTACATCAACTTGCCTTACACTCAGCCAACCCAGGTTCAATTCCTAGCATCCCATATGGTCCCCTGAGCACCTTTTGGGGTAATACGTGAGTACAGAGCAAGGAATCAACCCTGAGCATGACTGGATGTGGCCCCCAAATAAAAAATATTCTTCCATCTTCTCAATAAATAAGCCAGTTTGCACAAAAATATGTATTGATGATACCCATTTTAATATTTTGATTCAGAGCACAGCTTATATTCTTTTTTTTTGCACAGCTTATATTCTGAATGGTGCCAACAAAAGTTTTACAGGAATCAAACCCCATCATTTTTTATCCTTACCACACCACACATATGACATAAACTTCTCATCACAGCATTAAAAAAGTCTGTCTATATATAGCAGGTATTATGTTCAACTCATTTGGACAGTTGGTTTGATCCTATAATAACATGAATGTTTAAAGAGATGGCAATTCCTGTAAAACAACTATATGGGCAGTGAAAGTAGATACACATCAGAATGAAGGTGTGTTACAAAGGTGTTTCTAAAGAAGGAAGCAATTCTCTGTTATTTTTATCTTTTCTCCTATTTTTCTACTACAAAACCCTTCCTCATAAATTTAACTCCTTACGATTCATTAATCAGCTAAATGTAGCACACGTGGAAGTCTTGTTCCTGGCACCACTATAATGGTCCCTAGTGACGGTCCTTCACGGATTCATATGGTGACCGCGTAAGATCGATGTGAAACTAAAGATATTTTTCTAAGCATTTCCCTGAGTCCTCAAGTCTATGATTTCCTCTTTCTGCTTGGATAGACTTTTCAAAACAAGGCCAATCCTACATAACAAATCTCTTACATACACACAGACACACCAAGAATTCAAAATTACTAGTTATGCTAGTTTAACTTTCATAAACATACCTAAAACCCCAACTTTTAAAAAGTGCTCTTCCTGCTGCTTTAATGTCCTTTATTTTGTTCTTATTTGGAGGTATGTATATGTTCAGAAAAAACAGTACAGGGTCGAGCAATAAAACAGCAGAGAAGGTAGCATGCCTTGCAAGAGGCCAGTCTAGGTTTGGCTCCTGGTACCCGCTATGGCCCCCCAATCCTGCTAGGAGTATTCTTGAGCACTGAGCCAGGAATAAGCTATGAACACTGCCAGGTGTAGCACAAAAACAAGAATAAACAATAACAAAAAGAGAAAACAGTACATAGGGGAGATGGAAGCCCTGGCTTCTTCAGTAAGATCTATTCCTCAAAATACACTGTCCTTACTCTTCAATATTTCTTCTGTAGAATTTAACAATGCTTTTTAACAATGCGTATGATTTTATTAATATAAAAATCCAGTTCTGAATTATAACTCTTAATGTCCAAAGCACTGAGTATTTGTTTAAGCAGAATAACCACATTTGGCAAGAGTGATATATGATGCACAGTTGATTTTAATACCCAAAGGAGATCATAATACTGTTTTCTGGATGCTATTAAGTTTGAAGCCAGGTATTCCCAAGTTTCCTGTTGTTTATATAACTGGTTTTGGACTGTTGACCATGGTCTGTTCCACAGAATATGCTCATCTTTTCACCCTCTCATCTCAACTGGAGAGAAGAAACTCTTACAGCAGTATTTCATAGTTCACCAAGGGGTGGTCAGAGGAAGAAATAAGCCACATATAAATACAGAGAAACAAACATCCACTCTAAGGAAAGAAGTAAAGTTCTAATGTACTATTTCCAATTTTATTAGTCAAATAAAAATATCTTTGCTCTATTCAGTAAATACAGCAGTTTCCTGCTCCCATGCCTGGCTGTCTTTACCGGGGCCCCTCAGGGAAGGGTGGGCTGAATTTCCCTCCTGCCCCAAGCAGAGCCCCAGCAGCCAAAGACCTCCGGAACCCAGCCACAGCCATACTCAAGGCCACTCTCCACACACTTGGACAAGCCTCATGCATGAAGGAACCAGCAGAGGAACCCAGGTGTGCGGGACCTGGGGCTGAGATCTCCAAGCCTCGGATCTCCAAGCTCAGATTGGGACTGGGCCTCCTCCATCCAGATCCCCCATTTTCAAGAAGCTAGGCAGTCACACCCAGAAACTGTCCCTGGTGCCATGTAGTCCCATCAATGGCCAAAATCCAGAAACTATAAAACAAAGCTCCTGGAAGCGCGCAAGACCTCTTATAGTCTAGTTCTCTCTCTTGGAGAACCTGACATGCACTGAGAGCACCCTGCCCACACAGCAGAGCCTGGCAAGCTCCCTGTGGAGTATTCGATATGCCAAATACAGTAACAATGATGTGTCTCATTTCCCTGACCCTGAAAGAGCCTCTAATGTGGCACCTTTGCGAAAGATGAGTAAAGAGAGGCAGCTAAAATCTCAGGGCTAGAACGAATGGAGACAAGTATTACTGGTGCCGCTCGAGCAAATTGATGAACAATGGGATGACAGTGATACAATGCTACAGTGATTGAGTAAATTTAATAGTTGATGAGTGGCACAGAAAAAAAAGTGAGTTTTTTTTTCTTGTATGTAAAAAACCTGATCATAGTTCTTGAAGTTTTTTCTTGGCTAACAATAAACCATTTTGCCTCACAGTGTTTGGTGCAATGTTTGATGACAGAGAGGGAGGATTATAATTTTGTCTGGATTCTTGACAATGAATCGGCTGCTCAAATATTTGCACATTTATAGTTTGTTCTGTTTCTCCAGTTCTTGATCCACAGATCCTCTGAAAGATTTCACCTCTCTCAGCCCTAAAATGGAACACTTTTTGCTTGAAAACAATCCATAGGAAGGCAAATGAGGTAGGGACAGGTGATGAGAGGTCTAAACCATTTATTGAGCACATATCCTGTGCATATATTTTGACATGCAAGTGTCATTTAATTTGCCTCTTACCATAGTACTGTGAAATAGAAATTATCATTCTATTTCATAGGTAAGGAGCTCTGGAGATGACAAATGAAGCAACCAGTTCAAGATAGCAAAGGGAAGAGCCCTGATTTAAACTGAGGTGTGGGCTAGCCCAAAAGCTCATGTACTTCCCTAACATATTCTATAGCTCTTGCTGAAAAGCTGCTTTTAGGAACAAATAAATAGGTAATTTGTTCATTACCTATTTATTTGTAACAGGAAGTTTGTAACAGGAAAACATTGTTCATCCTTTCTCCTTTGCTACAAAGAGCTTAGATTTATTGGGTAACACCCATCACAGTGCTCACAAGTCACTCCCGTTCTTCTGTATTTATTTGTAAACTCTTCTCTATGTTCTCTTCCTCAACCAGTTAATCAGCTTTTTCCCTAATCAGATTCTGTCAATTTGTAAGGTTAGATTCTCCTAGGACACTGAACTTGTATTGTAAGTTAATATTGCCTTTCTCTTCTCCTTATGTCTTTTGAATAGTTTAATTTAAAACAATGTCCTTTTTGTATGGACAAAGGAAGACAGTTAATATTATGCTTTTGTAACTTGGGAGTAATTTGTCTCCAAACAATCTGCACTCCTGGGCATCTTCTTTCTCGACTTAAGCCTCAGTTGCCCTTGGTTCCCAGTATCCCAAAAGCAGGGTCCAACGAGGGACTGAATGGACCCAGGGCAAGCTGTGAGCTACCTTGGCATCAAAATGGGCCAGGCCAAAGCGCCACGATGTTCAACTATAAGCTGAGAGCATAGTCATGGACAAATGCTGTCATGATCCAAAAGTAATGACAAGATAAGGAACCTACTAGGGATAGGGAAGACAAATCTGGCCTGAGCACTGTAGTCTGAGATCGAGATGACCCCAAGAGAGCAATTCTATAAGTTTAATGTATCTCTTACTATGTCCATACAAAATGATTAATATTATGAATGTTTATATGTTTGTTGGACTGAGAGGAGAAGCCCACCCATAGTTGGAATTTCTTAGGAGAGTCGTCTTGCTGAATGAGTATCTGTCCTACAAGAAACATCCCCTGAGGGAAAGACTTGACCCTTATTAATTGTGACCACACCTATGTGTAAGCTCCAACCGCTCATGCTTTGGGATTTAAGTAGACTGTAAGAGGGGGCTGGGGGATCCAGAGCCAGGAGGAGAAGGAGAATGAGAGAGGCAGAAGGAGAATGAAGTGGGATCGAGAAGGAGAATGAAGTAGCATGGGGGAGGAAGAAGCATGAGGAAAATCAGAGGAGAAGGGGGACGGGAACGGAATAAACTGCAACTGACACCAACCAGCTTAGCCCTTGTTCCTTACTTCGCTTTCCCATCACCATCGGCCTCTCCGGGGTGGGGGAAGTGGCGTGGGACTACCGAACGCGGGCCGTGATGAGAGAGAGAGCCGCCATGCAAGGCCCCCTTCATAATTTATTTTTAGTATATACACAGAATATAAAGAGGCTTGCAATCTACTGAGAGTATCCCGCCTGCATGGCAGAATCTGGCAAGCTACCTGTGGCATATTTGATATGCCAAAAATAGTAATGATAGGTCTCATTTCCCTGTCCCCGAAAGAGCCTCCAATCGTTGGGAAAGACGAGTAAGGAGAGGCTGCTAAAATCTCAGAGCTGAATGTGATAGAGATGTTATTGGTGCCTGCTTGAGTAAATCGACGAACAACGGGATGACATTGATACAATGATACACGGTAATCTAATTACCCTCTTTAAAACAGAAAAGGGCCATAAACAGATCTGGACAAAGGTAGACCCTGGCCTGTAGAAGCTGTGAGCTATTTAACACTGGTTTCCAGGTGGTGTCATCCTTTGGGACAGCTTCCATTCCTGGCCAAAAGCAAACCAGTGTGCCATCACTCCATCAAAGGGAGCAGTTTCCCCATCTTAGTGTATACCTGGGAAGCACCTCAGCAGAAGAAATGGCCAGAAACAAAGAATCTTTCAAATCAACTATTTCCTGTCACACCGAAGGCAGATTCTTTCCTGGGCAACACTCATTTGGGCCTGATTAAATTGCTGTGATGAACTTCAGAGTTGAGACTGCCCTTGAGCCGAACATCTATCTGATCTTTAATTCTACTACCCACTCATTTCTGCAGAGCTCACAATTCTCTCGGTCCCACCGGAGTCGCCTTGTGCAGGTTCTGCATCAATATGCTCCGTGCTGAATTCATTTCTGCAGGGAGTCCAGTACATCTGAACTTTCCAAAATCATTTGGCCCCCATTACTGGTAAGCACTGCTCTTAAATAGGTTGTAACTCCAGCTAATAGGCTCCATAATCAGAGTTGAACAGAACAAAGGGTCCAGGAGAGAGAGCCATCAGTCATTTTTATTCCTATCAAATATGCTGCAAAAGGCAGAAACTTTCCTATTTCAGGATCTCCTGGTGTCAATTTGATCTTTGGAGCTTATTAGAGAGGCAGAGGGACAAGAAGCAGCGGCCTACTCAAAAGTGCACAGAATTCCAAGATGGAAAATAAAAGTCTTTATTATAAACCTAATTCTTTCAGAAAAGCAAATGCCATGGGAATTGATTTGAATTTGGGAGGGGTGATCAGACCACACCTGGTGATACTCAGGGCTTACTTCTGGCTCTGTTTTCAGGGGTCATTCCTGGCGGTGCTAAGGACAGTGCTAAGCACAGTGGCAGAAATAGAACCAGAGACAGCTGCACACATACAGAGTTAAGCACCTGAACCTCTGTGCTTCTCCCCAGCCCATGCATTTGGGTCCTAACAAATGCCACCTAAGCAACACACTGAACACTGGTCCTTCCAAATATAAGCCTTATCACTATGGGACAGAATAGATGACTTGGTTGAAAGATTCATACTTTTTTGGGTCAAACTGTTAAGGAATCAGAATACTACACAAACAAAAACAATGACAACAAAACCACCTCAAGGATGATTCTGAGAATTTCCTAGGCAATTCTGAAGTTTTCATTAAGAGTAATCTGGCATTCATATTAAATTACAGATGTTATATATAATTAGAATCTATAACTGGTACAGCTGGAATTTCAATGTCAGTGGTTTTAATGAAATAAATCATCTTTAAAAATAATATTTACTATAAGGCAACAACTACTACAACACAAATGTGTTGCATAAAAAGTTATTGTGTCTGCTTTGGCAAGATGAAGTTAGTTTAATATATTAAACAATAGCCCTGGCTTTTGGCAATTATAGGTGAACAAAAAATTGAGTACAAATGTCTGTAATGCACATAGGTCTATCTCTAATCCCAAAGTGATTTTGGATGTATTATCCCAGTGGCTTCCAACCAGTCCATAGGCTACTATTGCAGGTGTAGAAATTTTGAAAACCATGAGTCTACTGCCTTAGTTACAACTGTCAGTTCATGGGCTCGTATGCAGGAAAAAGTACTGGTCCACAAATAGATAAAAGCTAAAGAACTCTATACTGTCTCATATAAAGAAAGCAGTAACTCATGTAAACAATCATCGGCAACTTCTCAAATGCCCACTAAGCACAGCTGATTGCTGAACAATACTGATTTTACCTGCACTTGTGTACTTACATGTACATTTTCTCATAGATGATGCAAATTTAAGGAAGTGATAAAAAACAATCTAGCAAAAGTGCATCTTCTCATCGTTAGACTTGATAAGGGCTTTTCTCTAGCTTATATAATTTAATAAGAGCATACAATACATATAAATACTAAATATATGTTGAACTATATATATTATTGATTAGGCTTTGAGTCAACAGCAAGCTATCCAAAGTTAAGTTCTAGAATCAACATTATAGGTGAGTGTCAGGGCTGTATCTCAGTGGAAAATCACATGCTTTACTTTTAGTTCAAATTCCAACAGCCAAAGAAACCAAATTATTAGATATTTTTGTGGAGTAGGGGATGCCCTTAAGTCTTGTACTGTTCAAAATTTACACTGAATTTTTTAATATGTTACTGTCTGAGAATATAAAAACTAGACAAACAAAATATAAGATCTTTTCACCAAAAGCAGTAACATTTTAAACTTGGTACTGGCTCTATTCTGTATAATAGAAATTTAGGTTTCTAAAAAGACTCTTCACATTTCCACTTTGTGATCATGTTCCACCTCTTACCTGTTCAGAACATAGATGTAAACAAAAAGTACAGGTCTAGAATGTGTGTTCTTTCCAAAGACCTCTCTGTTACACCCATTTCTTTTAAGAGAAAATATTACAGAACTGTTTAGCATTCTCTCTCTCAAAATAATAGCATTCCCTAGGATAATATAAAAAATCTTGAACAAAGCACTCTCTCCTCGCTCATGCCTTTGTTAAGAAGTAACCATGGTGTCACAGCAGGCAACAAATCAGAGTAAGGGACCCTTAGCATACTTCCTTCCTTTAGCTGCCAAATCACTGAGTTCAATTCTACTAGTTACTGAGTTGAGATTGAGTAGAAGTTTCTCTTCACTTCTAATCCTCCTTAAAGCTTTGTAAAACCTCATCATCTGGGGAAGTCCCTTCTTTATACTCACTGTCTTCTATCACTTCTTTGGAAACTCTTTGGTCCCATTACCTTCCTCATATACTGGAAGAAATGCTCAAAAGGCCCAGTCCTTTTTCACAGGACATAATCCCACACATATCTTTGTGGGGGTAATCTTGACAGTTAGGTCTTTAGCCTGGCTCTCTTGGTTGTGCACTAGCCAGATTCCATCTTAGAGTTTTTTTCTCTCTCTCTCTCTCTCTCTATATATATATATATATATACACACATATATGTATATACAGACATATACATATATGCTCATATATATGTGCGTATATATACATAGATACACACACACTCCTCTATGTGCTCTTCAAAATTCTTGATCAGTTCTCTATCTTTAATGCTACTTATAAACCCATGTGTATTCTATGCCACAAGGTGATGACTATTCAAAGATCAGCCTCATGTCTTGATCACTAATTCAGATGCTTTTCTCCATATGACAGTCTGAGGCAGTTTTGTGTATATTTTATATTTTTTATTATTTATTTATTTTTGCTTTTTGGGTCACACCCAGCGATGCTCAGGGGTTACTCCTGGCTTTGCACTCAGGAATTACTCCTGGCGGTGCTTGGGGGACCATGTGGGATGCCGGGGATCGAACCCGGGTCGGCCGCGTGCAAGGCAAACACCCTACCCGATGTGCTATCGCTCCGGCCCCTTTGTGTATATTTTAAAGGTCAAATTACTTTATGTTCCTTAATCAGTTTGATAAACCCCTTTTCTTTGAAAGATGTGTTTATTACTAACCAGTGTAAATGAATCATTACTTTTCCTTATCCTTGGGCTTTTAATAACATTTTCTCTCAAACTTATGTAATTTTAAGAATCCAGTATATAATTCAAACAACATATGAGTGTGTTACTACATTCACGGTATCACTGTCATCCCATTGCTCATCTATTGCTCAAGCGGGTGCCAGTAACGTCTCCATCCATCCCTGTCGCATGCTAGTGTAGCCCACTGGCATCTGCTTGCTCCAGGAACATTAGGATCACATTGCTGTACAGTTTTTGGCATATCGAATACGTCACAGGTAGCTTGCTAGGCTCTGCTGCAGGGGCAGGATATCCTCGGTAGCTTGCCAGACTCTCCGAGAGGGGCGGAGGCTTTGAGCTTATATAGCTGAGCCTGAGGTGGTTTGTGGGTGTGTCTCCCACATACCTAACTTTTGGCCTTTTAATTTCTTGGTAAACTTGGCCCCAAGTTGTTGGGGTCTAGCCAAAGGCACAGCAGCAATTTGGGGGTATCTGAAGTCTGAAGGCACCATCAGGCTGCTGATGCACTTGCCCCACAGGTACAGGTTGACCTTCTGGCAGTACAAACATACTAAATACATTATTTCATATGTAATACCAAGCCCATTTCTCTCTCTCAGCATTTATTAAGAAAATGAAATAATAGAATTGGGAGAGATGGCATGGTGAGAAAGGTGCCTGCCTTGTAAATAGCAGAACTTGTTTGAGTTTGCAGAACCCAGGTCCCCAAAGCATGCCAGGAGTGATCTCTGAGCACAGAGCCAGGAGTAATCCCTGAGCATTGCCAGTTGTGGCCCCAGAATAAAGTTTCTTTTAAGTGAAAGAACAAAGCACACTCTCGACAGAAGGAAGGGCCGATCACCACTACTCATTAGCTCTGTGTTCTCCTTGTTCCCAGAGTGCTAGCCATTATACAATGGAAACCTGTTCTATTTTCTTCCAGTTTTTGTCAAGACACCATGATCTTCAATGCAGTTAATGACAATTTCATGCACACAGTGTTCTACCACTCCACCCTTCACCAGTATTCACTTCCTGAATCAATGATCCATGTACCCCTTCACCCCTAGTAAGCTCAGTTCTGTGCATCAATTCTCAGGTTCTTTCGCCATTTGCTACTGCCTCACTGTATTTCTTACATCCCCCCAATATAAAGGAAATCATTTTACATTTGTCCCTCTTCTGACTAACTTCATCAGCATCATATCCATCCATATTAGTAGCAAATTACATGATTTCATATTTTCTTATAGCTGAGTAATAATTCATTGTATCTATACATCATACATCACAATTTCTTTATCCACACATTTGTTGTTGAACTGCTGGGTTGTTTTTAGAACTTGGTTATTGTGTAGATAATTGCAAGGAACATAGTTGTACAAAATCTATTTCTGAAATAGTGTTCTTGGAATCATGATAGCTGTCTCTTAGTGGAATTCCTAGGTTGTATGGACGCTCAATCCTAAACATTTCTGAGAAGACTCCAAACTGCTTTCCACAGTCGACACTTCTACCTACTGTGAATAAGGATTTCTCCCCCCACCCCACAGATATCACCATCACTTATTAACCTTCCTTTATACAATTGATCTTTTATGATATTAGTTTGTGGGGTTTTCTTAGTCAACCTACTGAAGAGGGAAAGGACGCCTTTATCAGATTTATAGTCCACAAATCGCCTTTGCCAGGACTTGCTTGTGAAGACTAGAAAAGCTAGACACAAAATGAATTTTAATTTATTAATTTTGTTTTGGCCAAAAACAGTAACAACAAGTCTCACTTGGAGACGTTACTGGTGCCTGCTCAAGCAAATCGATGAACAACGGGATGCCAGTGCTACAGTGCTAATTTTGTTTTAGGCACCATAAATTACAAAACTATTATTTGTATGGTTTCATACAGAAAGAAAATCTTCCAGCACCACACCGTGCACCAGGGTCAGCTTCCCTCTACCACTGTCCCAGTATCTTCCTGCAAATCCGCTCTGATAAGCTTCCTACTGATTTCAGAAAAAGTAGCCTGACTTTGCAGAATCATGGTCACTTTGCACACATATCCAATATGAGATATTTTTCCTATGTTTCTTCCATAATTAGTATTTTCTAGAAATTCTTCTGAGAGGTCTACATGCAAATTTTTTAAAATATGGAAAATCCCTCTTAAATTTCGAGCTACTTTTATCTCCTATGACTATTTCACAGCTGATATTCCAATGCTAGAGAAAAAGAAATATGAAATAACAAAGAGAAAATACTTCAAGACATCAGGGGAGAAAATCTGAAACTGACACTCAGGAGCATCCAAATATTAGTTACAGAGATGCCAGCAAAGGACAACTGGGCTTGAACTGCTTCTGATTTTCTCAATGAGGAGGATATGAGAGTGTGAACCTCATGGAGATGGGTAGCACAGAATTTCCATGTCAACCAGTTTTAAGTATATAGTCAGTAGCAGTGAATGCATTCATACTAATGGGAAACTATCAGCAGTTTATAACATTTTTCTTCACCCAAAAGTGAAACTATACTCACTGAAGAACAATACCCTACCCACCCTTGCTGGCCTGTCCTTATGACTATAACTACTCAAGTTCATAGATCTGAAATCACATATCTGCCCTTCTTGTGTTGGTCCAATTAGCACAATGTCTTCAAGGTTCTTTCATGCAGTAGTTGTTGTCAGAACTTCCTTCTTTTATAAGGCTGAATATTTTTTTATACAGATAAACCACATTTTGTTTCTCTATTGGTGATGGGCATATAGGTTGTTCTGCTTTTGTTTGTTAGCAATTGTACACAAGTCTTCTTTAAACATTGGTCACTGTCACTGTCATCCCGTTGTTCATCAATTTGTTCGAGTGGGCACAGTAACGTCTCTCAATGTGAGACTTATTGTTACTGTTTTTGGCATATCCAATATGACACGGGTAGCTTGCCAGATTCTGCCATGCGGGCACGATACTCTCGGTAGCTTGCTGGGCTCTCCGAGAGGGGCGGAGCAATCGAACACGGGTCGGCTGCATGAAAGGCAAATGCCCTACCACTCTGTTATTGCTCCAGCCCTTAAACATTGGTATATATCTTATTGAATCCCTGCATTCAAGTCTTTTGAATATGTACTACCAGAAATAAAACACTGGATGATATGACAATTCAGTATTTAAATTTTGAAAACTGTCATACTCTTTTCCAAAAGGATACATTTTTGGTTCAAGGAATTAACCTCACAGCTAACCATGAAATGAAAGATACCAAAGGTTCATTCACTCCCTGCCATTCTGATTATAAAACTTATGGGTATAAACTCATATCTAATGTAAAGCCCGAGCATGTCAACCTGCCCTCTGCCCTCACAGCAAAAGGGGAAAACTCAGGATGATAAAGTTTGTAAACTATAATAAGAAGTCTTTTTAAAGGAGGGGAGGAAGGAGGGAAAAATAAAAGGGAATGAATATAAATATTTGGTGAATGTAATATAGTAGTGTCACATATTTTATGTCAAATATATTTTAATTTATAGCACTGTAGCACTGTTGTCCTATTGTTCATCAATTTGCGTGAGTGGGCACCACTAACATCTCCATGGTGAGACTTGTTATTACTGTTTTTGGCATATCATATACGCCCAAACAAAAACCCCATAAGATACTCTAAATAAAATTTAAGTGGAGCAGGTCAGAGCGATATTAGGGCATTTGCTTTGCAATGTGGCTGATCTGGCATCCCATTTGGTCTCCCAAGCCTCACTAGAGGTGATCCCTGATAGCAGCACCACAAGTCAGCCCTGAGCACTGCTGCCTGTGACGCCACATCCCAAAGAAAAATCCAAGAAGCAACATTTAAAAAACATTCCCTTATACACAGCCTACCACAATAATGTAATTTTAGAATCTGTCATGTGTCACTGTCACTAATTAGTATACTTGATCCTTGAACTTGAGTTTTTTTCCCCCTAAGTCTATGTCCGTTCATTGAAATTCGATTTCTCCGCCCCTCTTGGAGAGCCCAGCAAGCCACCGAGAGTATCGCGCCTGCACGGCAGAGCCTGGCAAGCTACCCGTGGTGTATTCGATATGCCAAAAACCAGTAACAATAAGTCTCACAATGAGAGACGTTACTGGTGCCCGCTCGAACAAATCGATGAGCAACGGGATGACAGTGACAGTGACAGATGACAGTGACAGTGACAATGAAATTCTAAACTACAGAATGCAACCTTAAGTTATCATCATCATCTTTGGGTAGAAAACATACTAACTACTCCTGCTCTTTTAGAAAGTTTATTTAGGTCCCATTATAACAAGCCATATACAAAAAAGATGCAAAATCACTCATATGTCACATTATGAATCAGAAAGGAGGAATTCTGAGAGCAAATAATATAGCGGGGAGAGTACTTGCCTTGCATGTGGCTGACCTAAGGTAAATCCTCAGCACCCCACTTGGCCCCCTGAGTCCTAGGAGCACTGCCAGGTTTGTCCACCCACCCCTCAAAAGGGGAGGAATGAAAGAAAATCGAGATGTTTACCTCCTATGGTATATTTTCTGTGCTGTATAACTTACTGTATTTAAAAAAAAACTACTATCTTTACCTACGAAAAGTGTGCGACTGTCTTTAGAGCTCAAACTTCCTTATGCAAAGAAGAACAGCAACCGGGGCTGGAGTGATAGCACAGCGGGGAGGGTGTTTGCCTTGCACGCGGCCGACCCACGTTCGATTCCCAGCATCCCATATGGTCCCCCAAGCACCGCCAGGAGTAATTCCTGAGTGCAGAGCCAGGACAACCCCTGAGATCGCCAGGTGTGACCCAAAAAGCAAAAAAACAAAGAAGAAGAACAGCAACCACTCACCACGATTACTGCCTCAAAAATCCAACAGGGGGGCTGGAGCGATACTACAGGTTGGGTATTTGCCTTGCAGGCAGCTGACCTGAATTTGATTTCCAGCATATTGTTCCCATAAAGGTTCCCTCAGGAACCACCAGGCGTGATCCCTCAGTGCAAAGCAAGGAGTACACCCTGAGCACCGCTGGGTGTGGCCGGAAAAAAAAAAAAAGCAGAGCAAAACAAGAAAAACAAGGCAAAATACAAACAAAAAAGCTAAAATGTGTTCTGTCAACACTTCCTTAGCGTGAATGCGAAATGTCAATGTCACCAAGTTTACACAAAAGAGTAAAAGAAATAAAAACCAGAAGGCCCCAAACCAAATTGATTTATCTTGATTATTTTTACATTTTAAAAGAAAACCGATTAGAGGGACATACAGGAAATACACTTTAAACTGTACCGTACAGTTTATTTCATTGCCTTATTATCATTGGCTACCACTTCCATGACATTGCAGGGGGGCAAGCTTTATGCCTCTATACATGGGGGGCCTCACTTCACCCTCCCCCAAAGTTCCAGGGCCCCCAAATAAGCCCTCTGACCCATTTCTGTCACTCCCTCTGGTGACCGCCATAATTTTCACGAAGTCTAGGAGTTAGTTCTGTTTGTTGTTTCTGGTTCAAATTTGCCTTCGTTGAAAAACAAATTTTTAAAAAAAGTGCCACAGAACAGAAGTGATGGAACTTCAGGGGCTCGATATGATACTGCCCATCAGGGATGACACGCCTCCTCTGATATTCTCACCGAAATATTTACTCTACATGCTCCCAGGCCTTCATTCACATTATGCTGATTAACGTCCACTGCATTCGAGAATTACAACCCTTAGGTGGCTGTGCATTCAAATAAATGAAGCGATGACTCCTGGTTGACTGTCACTGTATTTCGTGGTTTAAATTCTTCTTTTTAATTTAACTGCAACACACTTCCCTCGGCTTCAGTTTTGAAGTAATGATATAAAATTCATTTTATCTCTGTTTCAAGCCTGGCTCTTTCATACATAACATCAGACTTGTCATATCTAAGGAATTATTAAAATAAGACAGAGCCTGCTATTTCTGAGCAGAAAAGCCTCTTTGAGCCGCATCCTCAGGAGAGACACCGGCTCAATCTCATTAGTTGGTGCTGAGACGCGCCCTAGTCTCCAGGTTCAAGGTGATGAAAGATTAGGGCGTTGGGCCTTGTCTCATTTTGCATGCAGCACACATCTCTCCCTGCCTGTGAACACGAAATTACATTGAACCTGGGGAGTCTAACTCCATTAATTTTAAATGGAAGATTAATTTAACAATATGCGGCAGATATTTGTTACAGACCTATCATGTAAAAGTGACGGTTAGCAATAAATTGTGGTGACTCATACTGGCCAGTGGCCCTGGCTCAAATAAATCAGGAGGCATTTACACATAATTGCTGTTTTTAAAGACAGGGATATGGGTGATGTGTTTCCTTGATGAAAGATTGGGCAACCTCATTCAAAGAAACAGCAGCTGATATTAAAGCTACAGTGCTGCTCTGGAGGGAGATGTTTTATTAGAATTTCTGGAATAATCATTTAGCAATAGCAAACACTGCATTGATATGTAGTAATCTTTTCTTTTAAAAGCCTGTATAATAATCCCGGGGCATGAAATTGTTGTGGTATTTTTGTCAATTTCCGTAAAGTAATTACAATAATAATACCCACAAAAACAACAATTTGCAAGAGATGAAGAGAGGATAAAAAGGAGAGGCAGACGGATATCACTGCCAATAAGGACAAGCAATCCCATTGATTTCCAGGAAAATAATTACAGTAATAGATGGAAGTAATAATTTGCAAGGCTTTGGGAGGGGGCAAAAAAAGGAACAAAAGCAATTGGACAAAAGCCGTTCTGAATGAGAAAGTGTAAGGATTTTTTTTTTTTTTGTAAAATGTCTCAATATGGAGTGTTCTTGATGCTCCTTTTTTTTTTTTTCCTCCAGAGCAAATTCTCATTTTCAAGAAGCAACTGAGGAAACAGAAAGACACTGAGTCCCTAAATGTAAAGGGGCTCAGGGCAAGCAAAGGATGCCTGGTGCTGTGGCACTTGTCAGGAAAGCTTCAGAAACACAATCATCCTGTGTGGCGTGTGGGCTCTGCCTGCCCCCTCACTGAGTGGGGAAGGATAGGTATTCTCTAAGCGCTTCTCTGCAAGCTCCAGCCCTGCCAATGCGTCTGGCAAGAATGCTCAAGGGTTTCTGTCTTTAGTCAAGTCCAATGGAGTAGGAGGTTTGCTCCCCTCTCTTCTGAAAGATTAAGATGGGAAGAGGGCAGCGGATGGATGATGTGTCTTCTTCCACGCGCCCTCTTAGTGTACTCAAGGGACGGCTGGGAAGTCAGTTCAAACACCCGTCTCAGAAGCACACATAATTCTGCTCCACTCTATTTAGCAATATGAGAATCAGGGGAGGGATAGTTAGCAATTGAAACACTACTTGACATGTCTCCTGACTCCAGTCTTGAACCCCTCTCCAAACACCCTCCCAAAGAGCCAGAAGAATGAGCTGGCAAATAAGATCACACCACCTTCCTGCTGCTAATCTTTCAAAGGCGCCCAGCTGCACACAGATAAATTACAACCGTCTTAGCATGGTGTACAAGGATCTCTCACTCCTTCCTGAAACATGAACCTTAATACTCCAGTGCTTCACTACTGGCATACGTGACCATATTACCCCTTCCACATGCTGGCGCTTCTGGCTTGAATGTTCATCTCAAATTCTCATCTGACAAACTCCAACTCACCTTAAAGGAGGACCCCAGCTCAGCATCTTTTGTAAAACTGTCATGGTTACCTTACTATTATTAATATTATTGTTACTATTATACGCCACAGGTAGTCTCACAATGGAGATGTTACTGGTGCCCACTCAAGCAAATCGATGAGCAATGGGATGACAGTGATACAGTTACTATTATAATTATAATTGTTTCTACTGTTATTGTTACTATTACTATTATTATTGTCCCTACTGCTATTAACTTCAGAGTACAGGTTTGCCCTATTAATCCTCCCATCCTCAATACAATGAACATAATGAACATAACATAAACAATAGTATCTGTTAAATTCATAATGACTGACTTTCCTACAGAAGATACGTCCCAAGAGAAGATGAAATAGGATAGACAAAAAGGAGAATATATTATATAAAAGAGCCCTGTTTTTAAGTCAGGGTTCTTTGATCATACGATGTTTGATTAATTTGGCTTTACAGTTTCATACATTAGTGTAAAAGAGTTTAAAAAATTAAAAACACAAGGCCCAACTACTAAAAATAGTAGATATTTCAAGAGCAAAGAGTCCTATTTTATTGTTAGTATTATTATGACTATTATTAGAGATAGAAAAGTGACAGCAGGAGAAAACAAAGGGGAAACAAATTTATTAATATGTACTAAAGATCTTATACTGTTCTTAGAATTTCACATGTACTAGCTAATTTAATCTTTCTGAAGAACATTGATAATAGATTCAATGAATCCCCTAGCAAGATTACAATGCCATTTCCCCCAAAAACAGAGCCATGAAACAACAGAAAAAAAAGAGCAGAAGAATTTCAGTAGGAAACTTGCCACTGGGGTTGGGGTGTGGGAATTAAGTGAGAGAAGGGAACACTAGGACAATGGGGGAGGGAGAAGGTGCCTGCCACATGGGGACATTGGTGACGCATAGTAGACAATGGTGAAGGGACTGGTGTTGGAGCAACAGACGCCTGAAACACAATCAACAATCTTTCTAATTTTGCAATTACTGGTGATTTAATAACATAATTAAATGATTTTAATTTATAAGAAACAGAGCCAAGGAAGGCCTTGAGTAGCCAAAGCAATCTCAAGAAAGAACAAAAATTTCAGAAGCACCTTACTCCTAATTCTTTACTAGAGTAGTAAACATAACAACGATAGTTAGATCAGTGACGCATACTACAGTGCCCAGAAATAAAGAATAATACACGGTCAATTAATTTATAATAAAGCAGATAAGAATATGCAATAAAAAAAAGAACAGCTTCTTCAGTAGTGTTGGCAAAACTGGGGAGTCATATGCAAAAGATCAAAATTGGGTGATTATCCTTCACTACAAATAAAATCAACTCAAAGCCCATTAAAGACTTAAATATGAGACCAGAGGCAATAAAACCACTGGAAGAAAACAAAAGTAAGCTAGCTCCTTGACCTTGGTTTTAGTGATGATCTTAAAATTTGACAATGGTGGGGCTGGAGCAATAGTACAGCTATGTAGGGAGCTTGCCTTGCATGTGGCTGACCTGGTTTTGACGCCTGGTGCCCCATATAGTTCCCTGACCTGCCAGGAGTGATCCCTGAGTGCTGCCAGGTAGTCAAAAATTAAAAAACAAAAACCTGACAATGAAAGCAAAGAAGACAAAACAAGCAAGTAGAAATGCATCAAATTAAAACACTTCTGTAAGAGTGGGGATTTCCTTCACCACACGTACCCACCCTCACTCCCCCCACCCTGAAGTATCAACATTGAGCCCCATCTGAGCCGAGGGTTCAGGGGTTACTTCCACCTCTAAGCATTGCTGGGTATGGCTCAAAAGCAAAAGTAATTAATTTAATTTTTAAAAAAATCTTTTGTATAGCAGAGCCAGACATCAACAAAATGGAATCGTTAAACTGAATTAGAAAAAAATACTTTCATATCATGTATCTATATGGATTACTATTCTATATATGTAAAGAACTCACTTTTCAATAAAAAAAAAAGCCAGACAATTTCCAATTAAAAAATGGGCTGAAGATCTGAGCAGGTATTTTTCCAAAGAAGACAGATGTTCTATAAGTACAAGGAAAGATTCTCAGCATCACTACTCATTAGGGAAATATAAGCCAATTCAAAATGAGCTCTCAACTCACAGTTATTAGAATCACTGTGATAAAAAGATAAGAAATTACAAGTGTTAGTGTAGATGTGAAGAAATGAACTCCTGTGTAAGTAAAAATTGTGGCAGCCATTAAGATAAGGAATATGTAGGTTGCTCAAAAAAATTTTAGCAGCACTGTTTACAATGGCCGAGACACAGAAAGAGCTGATGTGTTCACTGAGAGGTAAGTAAAAAAAAATGATCAATGGAGTCTATGATTCAGTCCTAAAAAGAGTGAAATACTGCATTCTACTACAATATGAATATACCTCATGGGCATTATGCTAAGTGAAATTAATTCTGACACAAAAAGACAAATACTTTTCGATCTCACTTACATATAGGAGAAAATACAAAACATAAAGACCAACTTTACCGAGGATAGGCTGGCTGGTGTCTGATGTGCAGGATGGAGTGGGTGAAACAGATTAGTCATGTTTTGTTAATACAATGTTGCATGCCAATTATATATGAGGGGTGGAGGGAGCCCCAATGAGACACACTGTCTTATCTCCATTTTATAGAAACAAAACAGGCTGACAGAAACTAAGCAACTTGAGGATCAAAGAACCAGAATTTCCATATAGGCAAATAATTCTATCCAGAATCACTATGCTTCCCTGCAGGGAAGGGGAGACACAAACAGGACTGACAGAGAATGCGCAAGGCCTCTATTCAAATACTGGCAAACCCACGTGGCAGCGAGAATCCACACACCAGAAAGGACCAATCCTGCAGGCAGGTGCCATGGCAAAGGCATCAGGGCTGTTTTTAAGTTCAGGTAAGAAGCAGAGTATCAACAAAACCCAATGTCTGTGAGAAAAGGGTCTATGGAAAAACTGCTTCCCAGAGAATGGCTCCCACGGGTGCTATACAAAGTATTCGTGACACTACAGAAGCCCCAAACAACTTTGGTTTTAAGGTAAAAAAGTATTCCAAAGGGGTGTATCATTAAAGCTTTCATTCTCATATTTTCTGGCTGTAGGTGGAAGTACTTAAGATGATAATGCTAGCATGTATCTAAAATAGGGTAAGCTATTTTAAACAAATTATTTTATTTATTTCAGTTAGCAATAATTGAATAAATATGGGCTGGAGCGATAGCACAGAGGCTAGGGTGTTTGCCTTGCATACAGCTGACCCGGGTTCGATTTTTCCATCTCTTTCAGAAAGTTCGGCAAGCTACTGAGAATATCCCACCTGCACAGCAGAGCCTGGCAAGCTACCTGTGGCGTATTTGATATGCCAAAAACAGTAATAACAAGTTTCACAATGGAGACGTTACTGGTGCCCACCTGAGCAAATCAATGAATGGGACGACAGTGCTAGAGTGCTACATTTTATATATACTTTATACACTTTACATAAATGCATATACATGAAGTATATATATGTATGAAGTATGACATAACTTTCAGTTACAATCAGAAAATATCATAATAAAAGCTTTAATACATTTAATCATAAATGCTTGTGTACTGGTTTGGGGCACACCCATCTCTGTGCTCAGAGATCACTCCTGCGCATAGAGTGGTGCGAGGATTTGTATATGGTACTAGGATCCGAACAAGAATGGCTGTGTGCGGGGCTGGAGCGATAGCACAGCGGGTAGGGCGTTTGCCTTGCACTCAGCTGACCCGGGTTCTAATCCCAGCATCCCATATGGTCCCCTGAGCAACGCCAGGGGTAATTCCTGAGTGAAGAGCCAGGAGTAACCCCTGTGCATCGCCGGGTGTGACCCAAAAACAAAACAAAACAAAAAAAAACAAGAATGGCTGTGTGCATAGCAAGCACCTTAACCCTTAGGTGATCTCTCCAGCTCACTTTTTCTTATTTTTATATTCAATACATTTCTTTTATTTGGGGACTGTAACATGAGTGGTAAATTTTACTCCATGAGATCTGACACCTATCTTCAAGTTAGCTCCATGTAGTAATAATCGTGATAATAACAAAAGCAATGACAATAAACTAACCCCAAAGGTAATTTCTTATGCTTCTCTTATAACTTTTCTCTAAGGATAAGTTATTAGAAAACACTAATTAAACTATCTCTTTACCCAAAGGGGAAGGCTACAATTTTGTTGTTGAGATGGATGACTGAGGTAAAGAAGAGTTAAGAGACTTAATGTCCCTTCCCTGCAGCATAAACCTAAAATTCTCATCTCCCTTCTCTAGAAATGCAATTGAAGCATTACGATTGAAATGTCATTACTATTAAACACACAAATACTGATCCCTATCTTAATATAAAGTCTGTGCTAAGCTACTTAGAGAAAATAAGCTTACTGGAATTGCACAAGAAAGAACAAGCTATTGGTAACTCTATAAAAATGAGTGACAAGTCATATGATAAATTGAGAAATCAAGCTATATTGATACTTAGCACATTTGTAAATTATTCACCTCATTCCTTCCCTAGGCTCCTGGTCAAGTGAGTGCCAAAAAGAGACCACTGTTTATTATCAAGAGTACTCAACTGCCATAAAAGGTAGGGGAGCGGCTAAGGAAGGTGCAAACACTTAAGGAAAAAGAAATTCACTTTCCACTCCAAGCCCCAAGTATTGAAGCGAGGGTGTCAAAGAGTTGATAAAGAAACAGTCTCTCAAATTCAGCACTGATACTGAGGTTAGCAGCATTAGATGCCTCTAACTCAGTAGTTTTGTGCTTTAATGTTAAATTTCTTATGGGAGCGCATCACCTAATTAGAGGAATTGATAACTGCACTGTTCCATAATGAGGCCAATACATTTCAAAGTCATTAAAGATAACCAAGGCAATAAGTCTGGGTTTAAGCGGCGTTTCCTCAGATTTCACAGTCTGCATGTTGCAAGTGTAAGGGGGAAAGCAATCCCTGCCTAGTCAACTGTAAATGCTGGGTTATTGGAATCTTTAAAACAGGCAGCAAGGAGAAAATTACATGGCCAAATCTCCTTTTTCCAGTTAATGAAGAATTAAGACTCCCATTTACCATATTAGAAGGTTCATCAGAGGTCTCAGCTCTCCATAGCTGGTGTTTGACAGCAGTGCCAGTTTATCTGAGTCTGTACACGTAAGTGCATGACAGAGGATCATTCATAACTGTCACATCTACTTATCTCTCTCATTGTCACACGGCTAACGAAATTCAGGCCATGGAGCTGTCTGCCTCTGTCCTTCTCTCAACTCAGCTCAGGGTAAAAGGCATTCCAAAGCCATTCACATCCCATTATCATGTCAGCACATTGCGAATCTACAACGAGAGTCAGCATTGCTTCCTGCAATCTCCCAGTTAGACAAGATGTCCCTGGGATTAATGTCCACGCAGACAGCATCTGGTGTCGCCATTTGAAGGGGAAAAAAAGGCTCTGAGAAATAATGCTTTTATAGAGAAAAGATTTTTGAATGTGTTATTCCATGCTTCAGGAAAAAGAAAATCAGAACATTTAGAGTTTATCTTGGGCTGGTAAGAAGGAAATGGCATTTCCATGCATTGAACAGCAGTTAAGTTTGAGAGGATTTTGTAATGCAATTTGCTACAGCAACAGATATTTAAACTAAAAGAGGACAGAGACGCTGATACAGGGATGTCTGTAAACCAAACCAATCAGAAGATTTTGAGGACGCTGGAGCACACACAAAAAATAAAATTTGGTTTGCAAATACAATCACTGAGGCAGCTTATCTGTGCAGAAGAGAGTAGTTCAGTTATTAATGTGTCACCAACAATAGAAATCAGAGTTAGAATGACAAAACATGATCATTCTCAGACTCACAGGCCATCTCAAAAAAAAAATGGCAAATGGCCTGGACCCATACTCAAGTAAGTCAACACAAAGTTCTGATGGGTTTTTTTTTTTATCTCCAATTCCTGTTACATCAAAGGAAATAAAACAGTCCTCAAAGTTATTTTGGACCATTTACATTGGGAAAATTTTCACACTTTGGAAACTCTATTAATAAACAGGATCACTGAGGTATGATTTCATGTCGCAAAATTACCTCTATCTTAAGTATACAGTTTGCAACCATGACCACAAACTAGTTCTACAGCATTACCATCACCCCTTCCCAAAGTTTCTGCAAAGTCATTTGCAGTCAGCCCCCACAGGATTATTTTTTTAAACTTTCCTATAGCACCAAATCTTATTTATTTATTTATTTATTTATTTATTTATTTATTTATTTATTTATTGGTTTTTGATCCACGTCATGCTGTGCTCAGTTCTGACTCCTGGCTCTGTGCTTAAGAATTCATTCTGAGTGGGTCTCAGTGGCGGGGATCAAACCTAGGTCAATAATATGTAAGTTTAGGATCTAATATCAAATTTGAACTGAAATAAAATCATCATTTATCTATTAAAAGAGTTAACTGTACATTCATTTTACTGAGTTTTTAGTATATTCCAAAGTTGTTCAACCCTAACCACTAATTCCAGATCATTTCATCACACACACACACACACACACACACACACACACACACACACAAAGTACTAAGTTGTATTGTATCCTCCTCCCAACCACTGGGAGGAAATCTTTCAATTTCTACTGAAAACCCATTCTGGATATTTCATGTAAGTATATTCATATACTATTATTCACTCAGTATACTGTTTTCAAGGCTTAGTGTTTCGTTCCCTTTTATGGCTAAAAATATTTTACCATATAGATGCATCCAATTTTGTTTATTATCAGATGATGGATATTTGGGTTAGTTTTGCTTTTGCACTATTATGAATATATTACATGGAATTATTCATAAGTTTTTATGTACTCATTTTTTGACTTGCTTCATCTAGTTCTGTAGATTTTACATTTTAGAACCCAGGAAAACTATTCACACTGCTGCTGAAAAATGCATACATTAGACAGCTTATTCGATAGAGACATTACTGCAAAATAAACTGATTTATTCTGCTTAACTCTTCACAGGTTAGAGTTCATTGTCATAGAGTTGAATAAACTTTGATGGTAGATTTTTCTAAATGGACATTTATATGAAGAAAAATTATACTTTTCTAATGGTAGTCAAGCTTATAGAAGACCAATATAATACTTGCCATCCCAATCAACATTCAATATTTTAATCACTAGGTAATTAATATTTCTCCTTAAGGGCCACCTCCCTTCATTTACCTCCTTTACATTTTCCTTCACATTTTCCTTCTACATATATCCTTCACATTTTCCTCATAAATCATCCCACTATAGAGAGCAAATAATTAATGAACAAGAAAAATATACAAAAATTGAAGTTCATTTGTCTTTTCATTAGAAGAATTGTTCCAAGAAGTTTAGCAAAAGAAGGAACTTAAGCAAAGACATGACATATTCTATTCAGTGATAATTATTTTCTAGTCCTAATTCTTACAATGCTGATTTTTCCTAAGCAATGGGGCACCTAGGAAAGAAGTAGATTCTTACATTAAAAAACAACAACAACAAAGTACTTACTTAATTCATTATAACTAGCCCAGAAATAGTTTTTTTCATTTAAATACTATAATTTGTATCCACATGAGGTTACAAAATAAACACGCTCATCCCCATGTACATAAACCTATCCTGTTCCTTCAATTCTCCATCCCACAGCAATTGTTCCAGCTACAAGAATTAGAAATAAGAATGATTATAAACCTATTTTCAATATTTGACTTTTTATATATTTGAAAAGTCAATTAGTGCTCTCAGACTAAGGCAATGAATATTTTTAATATGCATGACCACTAAGGAATAATGTATGTTTGGAAAACATAGAGTAGAATGAAATAGAAGAGACTGAACTATGATAATTTTTGTTATAATTCTAGTAGTGCTGAACCTTTAGACCAACTGCAGCCCCCATGGGCCCCCAGCACTGTTGTCTGTTGCTCCTATAAAAAATTTTTTAGGTACGAGGTAAATTATAGTGGAAAGAAAAGTGTCTTACATTCCCTATGAAATTATTTCTAGTTTTTCTCATCAGTATTATTGATGTTCACAATGCAGAAGCCATATCATTCTTTCCAATATGTGATTCATTTCTTGCTCCTATTTCTCAAACATAAATGTGCATTATTCCTAAAACTATTGATTATTTAAGGAAAAAAACAGTGCTGTCATAGTATTCAAATATGCATTATAGATCCTTCTCTTTTGCAGTGGGGTTGTGAAGTTAGTTTCACAGTCAATAGCTTTAGAAATAAATAACAGATTGGAAATCTAGTCTTACAAAAAAAGACATCGCATTAGCCAAAGTTAGTACAGGGACTAACATCTTATATGCAGCTGACCTGGGTTAGATCCTCAGCATCAGGAGTAAATACTGAGCACAGTTGAGTATGACCCCACAAAAATAAACAAATGAAGAGGGAAAAATTGATTGAATTAAAAAATAAGAGAGTAAGAAAAGACCCACAAAAATCAAAACAAACAAAATTAAGCCCCTTCTTGCCGGCATCTAGTGAAAGAATGTGAACACTAACAAGTAGACCAAGATTCAAACACATAAAATAAACATCACTAGGAAGAAATTTCTGGTCACATTTCATGAATTCAGTCTACTTTTCAACCTAACAGAATTGGGGAGAAAAGAGAAAGCAACGTTGACAATTGGATCAAATTACCTGTGGAACAATGCAAGTGAATGTGCCTTTAGTTTTGCACAGTTTTGCAAACTTCCAAGGCAAAAATAAATTGCATGACCCCCTGGTAACTTCCACTGGAACTTATAGGAACAAATTGTTTGCCTCAAGCTGGGTGGAATATACATTCAAATTCAAGCACTTGAAGGAAATTATTAAGTAGAGTCATATTAGCTTTCTCTGAAGCATACTCGTTTTCAGTATTGCCACTGTATAGACCAATTATGATACCTTTCCATGCTGAGAAATGATTGTTCTGCTAACACTGTTCTGGTAAGAATCAAAAGCACTACATTTTAACCTTGGGGGATTTTTGTTATTGTTGCTCCCTTGCCAGTTCCTTCAAATGGAAAACATCTTCCATTAATCTAAATGCAAAATTTGTTTCGCTTTCCAAAGTTACTTGAAAAATGTTAAGCACAAAGCAATAAAGTTTTTATGCTCTTAAGATCACTAATGCTTTGAGCTTCATATTCATTTTGAAGAAATGAACATTTTATGGTTCACAGAGGAATAGCTACATGAATATCTGAGATTATAATGCATCAAGCAGAAAAAGATTAAGTTTATGTAAACTATTTAATCAGATGAGAAATTTTCTCTAGAGGATAAATATGCTGACCTTATTTAAGTGTATTTTAAAAACACTGATATCATACTTCTACCAAGGAGACCCACCAATTTTCCCATTTATATAATATATTCATTAGAGACAAAACACAAGATGTACTGCACTGTCGCAGGGATACTGCAATGGGTCTGCCAACTAAGAGATCAGGTAGAAGAACTGTACATTGCTCTTTGTCCTAAAATGTTCAGTTCTTGACATCTGACAGTCATTTCGGTAAATGTACTGCTAAAGAGTACATGGTTGGCTGTGTCATGCTCTAATTTATTGTATCTTTATTCAATATTTTGCCCAAAAGATAACTTTCATGCAACTACATAGGGCTAAAATTAAACAAATAATATTTTAAGTTTTCTATATCTGTTAAGTTGGTTTCATTGAAAGACTTCAGATTTGATGAATATGATCAATGAACTATCTTTACATTTCATGCCTATAAATATAAATACCATAAGGCCCCACATCCAATTCCCAGACTCAGAATATATTCACTAGAGTTTTAGGAGCTAACATTAAAACTCCATGGCATCCAGTTATAATGAAGAAACTTTTTAGGGATCTTAATAAACATTATAATATAAAAATACCTGGTTTTGTTTCAACAGATCATTGATCAAAATTATTTTTCTGTGATTAATACTTTACAAGATATAAAAGTATACATTTTATTGCTATCATTCATAACAATAATCACAAATTAGTGCCCATATATGGTGTCTTGGTTATAGTCACAGTTTGAGAACTCATTTTGAAAGCACATTTACACATTCTTTCTTTTATGTATAAGGTTTCAGGAGTTAAAAAACTTGAACTCCACATAATATTGTAAATTTACTTAATATAGTAAAGTGTCAGGATTTTAAAAAAGTAATTTAAATCATCAGATAAGAAATCGATCATTAAAGACATGAACTATGGAATTATAACATGTTTCAAAGGATTGAAACATTAACTTTTATCAAAAATTTTTTTCAAAATATCGGTGTATTACTTTTAATGAAAGTAATACACCAATATATTTGCATCCTGCATCCTATGTGGTTTAGCTATTACCTACTATACTCTTACCAGCATAAAATTAACAGTATAAAAATCATATTGCATCACTTACTGAAAAAGACTTGAAAACCAAAATAGCATTAGAAAGAACTATCAGCAGGTAGACCGTGCAAAGAAATGAATCCTATCAAACGTTATTTAGAGACTAAGATAGCAGTCAGATATTCATGATCAAAGAGTTGCTCCTGAGGCTAGAATTCGAATTTCCAACAGTTTCTTAAGATGTATTTTTTAAGCCCTCTACTGATGACATTAAATAACTTCATAATAACTAATAAATAAGTTTGATCTAAAATAGTAACAATGCTGGGCCTGTTAACACAGGTGAGTTCACTTGAGAAATTAGTATTTTAATTCGAGCTCTCGTATGATGACATAAAGGCGCACCTACATATGAGAACACTGAGAAGGAACATCTAATGCAGTCCATGGTCCCTACTTATATACAGAAATGAAGTTAGGGCCAGGGATGTGACTCAGTTGTAGAGCAACTTGCTTTGCGTGAATGTATGTGGTCCTACGTTTGATTCTTGGTACTGCCAGAAACGGCATAACAACAGACACATTTTTTGAGTGAGGGCTCCCAACTGGTGCCTCTGAAGTCAAGGGTCCTCTCCTGTGATTCTGAGCCAAGCTGGCTGGCAGTTCAGTGCAAAGGCCGAAGCTTCAGTCTGCTCAGACCCGGAAGACTGGGGATTAGTGGATCACTTCTGTGGTTCTGGGGACTCCAGAGTCACACCAATGGGAACCCGGGGACTCCAGGACTGCATCCAGTGATGCTTGGGGACCATGTGGCTCTACTATGGCAGGGACTGAGCCCAAGCAGGGAACATGCAAACCACTGTACTACCACCTGATCCCTAGAACAAACCTACTTTTTAAATAAAACCTTTATACTTCAGATATGTTATGTAGGTCAGAGAGATACTCAAGTGGTAGAATACTGGCCTACCATGTAGGAAACCGTGTGGGAAGCTGTATCCCTCAATGTGACAATTCACAGCCTCCCGGTATCACCAGGTGAGGCCCTGATGGTCCCCAAGCGCTTCCAAATGCAAAATCATTGGGCTGTAGTAAAGGTCAGCAGCACCAGGAGATCCCTGCCTCTCACGCCACTGGGGACAGGCCCTGTGAAAAATGTGCCTGAGTTGTACATATTGGTGGGCCTTAAAACACACACACACACAACATCACACCATCACACCATCACTGCCACACTACCACCATAATGACGGTGCTTTCATGACTCATCTCTTGCCATGCTTCGTGGTAGTCAAATCAATGCTTCCACTGGTGGCAGTAGGACAGAACTTTCTATTCCAACAGACTAGTCTTGTAAGTTCCGGAATTCCATGGAAGTAGAATTATATCTTTTGGTGTTTGTGTTCTCTCACTCAGCACTATGATTTTGAAGTTTATCACATTGCTGTACTGATCAATAGTTATTTTTTTGTGACTCATGATAACCATTATCTACACATGCCTTAATGGTCCCTCATTAGATGACACTGTTTATCTCCCGTTCTTGGCCACTAAGCAAAACACCTACCATGAACACTAATGTGCCAGCCTTGGTGTGGGCAATTCATTTTTATTTCTCGTAGGTATGAGCATTTCATCTAGATGTGCTGGGTGGTGGGATAATTATTAGAAACTGTTTTTTAAAATGCCAAATTTGAATAAATATCTTGCTTCACCAACGAGAGTTCTGATTATGATCAGGAGAACTCTTCCTTCCCCACATATTCACACTTCAAAGGCTCAAACTAGTTGGCACCTCCTCCTTCTACCAGAAACACAAGAAACAGATCTAAATGGACAAACAGCTCAGAGCAGAGCTTCCCCCGGAAAGGAATAGCATGAGCTGATCTGCTGCAGGCTGGAGTCCCAGCAAGACTTTGCACTTTCCGCAAGATCCTCTAAAAGCTCCGAGCAGACACTGCCATCCTCAGCTCATCCCCGATAGAAAATGGTCAGCAATAACAAGCTGTCTGGTAGAATGACTGGCATCAGATTTGACATGAGACTGTCTTGGGAATTCACATCACGGGCCTGGCATGTATATAACCAGACAAGGAATCTGGTAAAAGCCAACAACGAGGGAAGGAAGCGTGCGAGTGAAGACCCAACACGTGTGTAACTGCCCAGTACATATCCTAGACCCTCGACAGGATACAAAGTAGTCTGCCTACTTGCTATCCTGATAATCGAGAGTTTAAGAACTTTGGCCCAGGGAGATAGTTCAGTGGTCAGGGGGGCAAGCCTTGCATGCAGCAAGGTCCTGAGTTCAATTCCTGCTTTCACTTGGACCCTGGACACAACCAGGTATAGCACGAACAATCCCTGAGCACTGTTGGGTATGATCTTGGTGGCCCCAATACCGATGGGTCTGGGTAGCATCACACCACAGGACTTTAGCATCTGGTCCAGTTGAAAATTGGAGTATCGGTCCCACATTGATATTCCTATTTTGTTTATTAAATTTAAGTTTTAGTATGTCACTAATTTAGCAATTGTTTGCAATTTTTACATTAAAATCAACTAATATAAAAGGAAATAACAACTATTGAAAATAAAATCATTAAAATTTAAAAAAAAAAAGAAAATTGGAGTATAGGCAGGTGTGAACCCTAGGCCCTCTGGGAGGAAACACCTCTCCCAGAAAACATTCAGTACTTATAAAAATGTTGGCGTGGGAGAGCCTATTGTGATCAAGGAAATACACTTGCATATGAAATAAAAGGAGTGGATCACGAGGTCTCTAGCAGCCCTATCTTTCCAGTCACTGTCATCCCGTTGCTCATTGATTTGTTCAAGCGGGCACCAGTAACATCTCTCATTGAGAGACTTATTGTTACTGTTTTTGGCATATCCTCTTCAGTACCAGAAGGGAACTTTTTTTTCTCAAATGTAGGATATATACCCAGTTGGAAAATGCTCCAGTATCTTCTGTCATATCCAAAGCACAGAAGTGGTCATTACTGTTTGTACAGGAAAGGAGGAAACTGTCATCACTAACGGTTCTAATATTTTTTCATATTGCTTGATAGATTATGGAAGAAAGAAATGGGGATCAGGTTCTGGCAGAATCACACATTGTGAAGGAGACAAACCCTCTTAAACTGCAGAGGAATCTGAGACTGATGTCTTCCACTGTCCTACACGGAGCTAAGAGTTAAGATTTCCTGGGTCTGGGGCTAGAGCGATAGTACAGCGGGTAGGGTGTTTGCCTTGCATGCGGCCGACGAGGGTTTGATTCCCAGCATCCCATATGGTCCCCTGAGCACTGCCAGGAGTAATTACTGAGTGCAAAACTAAGAGTAACCCCTGTGTGTAACTGCCGGTGTGACCCAAAAAGAAAAAAAAAAGCTCTTCTCCTGGGTCAGTCACACCAACCCTCACAACTGTGGGAAGAGAACTGATCTGCCAACCTCACAACTGTGGGAAGAGAACCAGGAAACATTATAAAATATTTTAACCAGTACTGACAAGGAAATCAAGCATGCCAGGATCTCTGGCCTAGATTCTACGGGAGTTTCTCGGCACCTTAAAGTTTGCCTTGTCTATTACAATGGTGTATTCATATTGCTATATATGTCCAGGTCCTGAGGATGAATCTGTTTTTGTTTTTTTTGTTTGTTTGTTTTGGGACCATACCCAACAAATCTCACAGATGACTAGCTCTGTGCTTAGGGATCACTCCTTGTGGTACTCAGGGGGTCTTATACGGTGCCAGTGATTTAAAACAAGGTCAACTGCATGTAAGGCAAACAGCCATACCTCCTGTACTATTTCTTTGCACCCCAGGTATGGAGAATTTTTACGAATCAAAAAAAAAGCCAGTTCTCAGCATCTTCATACTTAAATTGGGTGATAAAAGTGATGCAACCGGTAGTATGATACTCACTAGGTAAAATTTCCAAATAAAACCTTGAGAGGATATGCCCCAATTAAATCTGCACCCCACATATGCTCAGTGACTTAGTGAATTCTTTAGCGCAATGAGAAGCTTCTGAGTGCAGTCAGAGTCACAAAATTCACTTTTAACTTAGAAATGTGCACCAGCTAAATCGACACGACCTCCAGAAAACAAACTGAATTACGAAAATTGTGTGAAAACTGAGCTCTTTGATGACATTTGCTACTGCCCTACTTAGTATTCCTGCCCCATCCTTCCCCTCTGAACACAGTTCCTCCTCGATGCCCTTTCTCGACCTCTACAGTTGTTACTGCTCAACATTACTACAGTCTCAACATTGTCAAACCGTTTCACAGTGACACTACATCTCAGGCAATGTTAGGCCACTGCCAACAAGTAGCGAGTAACCTGTGCTGACAACACATTACAGCCCTGCCAGAAACAATCATCGTCTCACGGAAGCAAAATGGCAGTCAAATTAGAGGAGAATATGTAACAACATGCATAGTAAATTGGCATAGCAGCTTGCTAAACAAAACGGGGCAGCAGTCACACAAGATGCAGAGCAACAACGGTGCCACGTTGTCCAAGCTCATGTCAGGCAGGAGTTGGACCAGAGCCTCCCTCTGCCAAAAAGGAATCCCTCAGGGGGGGGATGCAGGGGAAACCTCTGCCCCTTTCCATGTTTTTCAGGCCCCCTCAATTCCTATGCTCTCACAGTGATGAGGATAGAGGGAAACGATGCCAGATCATCTGGATACAGACAAAGAGAAGTGGTAGACTCAAAACAGCGTAGGAATCAAGAGTGGGCAAAAGATGGCCCACTCGCACAATGAAAGCAAAGGAAAAGGCTTTAATAATGTAAGGACTTTGCTTAAGGAAAGGGATGATCGCGACAGTCAGTCAGACCCATTATGATAATAATAGTTGGAACTGATCACCCTGGGCAAGAACTGAGTGCTGATAAAAGGATATGCATGGTAACTATGCAGTATCTGCATTGCAAACCATAATGCCCAAAATGGGGAGGGGGAGGAGGAGGGGGGGAGGGAGAGGGAGGGGGAGGAGGAAATTGAGGGAGAGGGGGAGAGAATGAAGGAGGAGGAGGGGGAGGGTTGGGGAGGGAAACAGGAGAGGAAGAGGAGGGGAGAGGGTGAGGGGGGAGGGGGAGGGGAGGAAGAAGGGGAGGGGAGAGGGAGAGAGAGAGGGAGGAGGAGGGGGAGGGAGGGGATTTGGAACATCTTATGACTGAAGCCCAATCATGAACAATTTTGTAAATTTGTGTCTCATGGGCTGGATCGATAGCACAGTGGTAGGGTGTTTGCCTTTCATGTGGCCAACCCGTGTTTGATTCCTCCGCCCCTCTCGGAGAACCCGGCAAGCTACCGAGAGTATCACACCCGCATGGCAGAGCCTGGCAAGCTACCCGTGGCATATTGGATATGCCAAAAACAGTAACAATAAGTCTCTCAATGAGAGATGTTACTGGTGCCCGCTCAAACAAATTGATGAGCAACGGGATGACAATGATAGTGACAGTATCTCACTGTGATTTAATAAATAAATAAATAAATAAATAAATAAAGTCAGAGAGGGAAAGAGACACAAAAGAAGATAAGCAGCCTGAACCGGGAGGAAAGCAGTAAAAGGCAGAAAGGGCGCAGGTGAAAGTTAAGTTGTCGCTATTAAGTCCAGTCTTAGAAGCTTTGCGTGTTTAAAAGTCTTAGCCTCTCACTGCATTCAGACGCTGCCTCTTCTTGTACAGTGAACACATAAGTCTGGCAAATCCTTGGCAGCTTGGAAATGATTTGTGGGTTGTAGTCCATGGGAAGAAATCAACCCAGAGGAACTGTAATCAACCGACAGCCCCGCCATTCGGGATGGGAAGCGAGGGCAGGAGTCCCACCGTCACTACCTGTGTGACCTGCATTTCTTCCCTTAGCCCCATGCCACATCCACTCACATCCCCTCAGAAAAGCTGAGGCAGAGGAAGCCCTCGATTATAAACCCAACACACTGCAAATCTAATTAAAAGTCAAATACACAATACTCTCTTCAAAATCCAAATGTTCTTTACAGAAACATCAAGGAGGAAGGGAGCAGAGCGGAATGGCCCCGTGAAGGTAATCAGAATTCATCTTCAGGGACTCGTACCCGATTACTTGCAGCTCATTATCAGTGCTCTGTGTAGTAGGAGAACACCTAGAGACCACCTCATTAGCGTCCTACACATTCATTACGCCACAAATGGAAACCTCAGAACAAAGCAGCCCTGGTATTCCGGGAAAGATAAGATTTCAGTCCCTAGCTTTAGCACACTTAAGTCTATTCAACTTCTCAGCACAAATGCTGCCGAACCTGGGGGAAGATCAGTCACGTTCTCTCGACATAAAATTGCAGTAGAAAAATTAATAAAAGTGTGCAGTACACATTTATTTTTGGTATATACAATTAAAATTCTGAAAAACTTTGGGAATGGTTTATGCTTGCCCTTTAGTGCTGGAACACAAGGTAAATGGTACTTCATTACTTTGTCATATCCAAGGCGGGGGGAGTGGGGGTTATTCCTGGCTCTGTGCTCTGGGGTTGCTCCCAGTAGTGCTTTGGGCCAGGAATCTAACTCGGGGTCTCCTTGCAAGCAAAGCTCCCTCTAAGCTAATTTTCTGGGCCTACATGAAGCTTCTGATAAACATGACTTAATATGAAGGAAAACCACCATCAATTGAGCTGTCTCTTTCCATTAGCTAGATAATATGAAGAACAGTATACCAAAAACAGTACCAAGTCTCACAATGGAGACATTACTGGTGCCTGCTCGAGCAAATCGATGAGCAACAGGTTGACAGTGATACAGCGACAGTGATGGAGAACAAAATGGCTAATAAAACAATCAAGAGTACAACACTGCCTTGTATAAACTTTTGCAAGATTTTTACCTTGAAACCATTCTCTGGAGAAAAGAGTTCTTCACACACAGGCCAGCACCTGAGAGAATTCTATCTGAAAGAATGCAGGCCTTTTGCTCTTTCATTTGGGAGGTTTGGGTTAGAAATGCAAATGTCGGGGCTGGAGCAATAGCACCAGGTAGGGCATTTGCCTTGCACGGGGCCAACCCGGGTTTGATTCCCTGCACCCCATATGGTTCCCCTGGCACCGCCAGGAGTAATTCCCGAGTGCATAAGCCCGAATGCATGAGCCCAGAACCCCTGTGCATTGCCAGGTGTGACCCAAAAAGAAAAAAAACCCAAAAAACCCCAAAAACAAACAAACAAAAAATCACATACATGTTGAGTGAGATCATGCAATTCCCCCACTATGTTGATAGCTACCTGTTTCACCAAACTGATAGAGTAGCCATGCACTGGTTTGTGAGGGTGATCTGCCACATAAGATGCAACAGAGATGACCTACTGGTGGGACTTGTTAGGCTTCCAAACTGGTAAAGGAGTTCACGCAAAGTCAGAGAATTTTACCACGGGATATCTGTGGTTACCTCCTAAGGCCCAGTTATCTCACTCTTAGAGAACAATTATTCCTATTTTACAAGGTCAATGACAGATTCAAGTGAAGATTCAACTTAGTAGCAAGTCACTAATTATTACTGTCTTGACTGGCTCTATACTGACCCCTCTTGTTCTAACGTTTAAACACAACAGTTTTTGTCTGACCAGGTCTAGTGGCATGGGGTCTTCCCCATTTTACAGTTACTTTCTGTTTACAGCTTTTGACTGCTATTATATTCTAAAGAACAGTTTTTGCCTAACTTGACAGAGAGAGAGAGAAAGAGAGAAAAAGAGAGAGAGAACAATAAAGGAAAGGCTTAAGGAAGCAGTAGCTTTTGAAACTTTTGCCAAAGGGAATGGTAAAATGAAAAATTTGAGGGGGGGAAGGAAAGTAGTTGAGATAGGGGAGTAGATCCTAGTGAGAGTACATCTCAGTGACATAGGAAAATGGTGAGTTTAAACGAGATGTGTGACCTGAGTTATAAAGTTCTACTAGAGCTAGTCATGGGGCCTGAGCAATAGTGAGGCAAGTGGCCCATCGCGGTTCAATACCCAACATCCCATATGGTCCACCGAGTTCTGCCAGGTTACTCCTGAGTGCAGAGTCAGGAGTAACCCCTGAGTATAGCTGGGTGTGCTTCCCCCACCCCCAAATAAAAAAAAAACCAAACAAATACAAAGCTAACTGTCTTCTGTTAAAATGACTTTCTGTTTTTCAGAGATCACCACTTCTTTAAAATTACATCTGTTAGGACCCACTTAGCCAGAGAACTACCATGACAGGCCTTGTGGCCTTCAGAGTGACTTCGGCCTCTTCCAGGAACAAGAGAAGCAGAAAGAAACAGATGCTTTTGTCAAAGCTTACATCCCCGGAATGAGGTTAGGTCTCCGGAATGTAACTTGTCAGGGAGTGGGCTGGATGTTGCAGGCCAAAACAACAGCAACAACAAAATATGTGTACTCTGTAGGTAATAGAAATTTGCTGTGTAATGCTTACTTGCCAGAATGAAAGTATAAGAACTTGCTGAATTTAGTGCTCGGGTTCCCTATTGAAACCCGCTGTGCTGGGTGGATACTTGGACCCCAGCTAGCTGGAGCAATAAACCTCGCTACGTGATTTGCATTATCGGCTCTGTTCTCTGTCCTTGACAGGTGGTCGACTCCGGACTCTCACACATCTACTCTGTGTATGAACCACATGATTTTTTTTTGTGTGTGTGTGTGAAGAATTCCTATGTTATAGATATCAAACACCACAAGAGAGAAGGAAAATGAAGACCCACACTCATAGTACACTGGCTGGAACCAAAAGCATCCAGGAGGAAGAACCTGGAAAATTCCCAGGTTGTTAGAGGACATCTGTATAATAAAACCACACTCACAGCTTACAGCTGCCATAACACCCACTGAGTGACCAAGCACAGTCAGAATCCTGGTTGCGCCTTGACTCCTGGACATTACCACTGCAGGGTCCTGAAAAATCATGAATATTCCACGCCTTGTTAATGTGTCCCGACTCTGATAACTAAACGGAACCCTTGTGTAAAAACATGTCGAGTCTCCCTGGAGGAGCCAGCAGTGACTCTCAGGCCATGCTCTCTTAGTAAAGTGTTGGTCTGACTTAGCAGCGTGACTGCTACTCTTTGAACAGTGCCCGCACTGGGACTCTTGGGTGTACACTGTTCCTTAATAAACAGTTTCTATACTTGACTTCTCTGGCTCTTGCCAGAATCCTTTCCTGTGTGGGTCAAATGAACCAGTACCCAGTTCAGGACCTCAGGGCCTGGTCCTGACCAGGCACTTCCTCTAGCACTGGGAGCCAGGAAAACGTTTAGGAAGAACATTAAGTGATTAAATCTGGTCACATCAGCAATTCTCAAGGTTGATCAGGTTACCAGCACCTGGAGTTCATGGTGCGCTCTGAAAAACAATCAGCTATTTGCAGAACTTTACAGAACAATAAAATATTAATCCCCCTGAAGAGAGTGTTTCAATCTAAGTTTGAAAGTATGAGTAAATACAGTAATGGAAGAAATTATTTGAATGACACGAGTGTCTACACTTTTTATTTTATTGAAAAAAGGAAATAATTGCCTGACCGGGGAATATGTGGGCAAAGAATCAGGTTGGAGAGCGGGGATGTTTGGCAGGGGTATGACTTTTTAAAATTTTGTACCATGAGAGAATAGGTCTCAAAACTTAACCTCGCACTGAAAATAAATTTTAAATGAAATGAAATTCTGTCACTGTCACTGTCATCCCATTGCTCATCGATTTGCTCGAGCAGGTACCAATAACGTCTCCATTGTGAGACGTATTGTTACTGTTTCTGGCATATCAAATACGCCATGGGTAGCTTGCCAGGCTCTGCCATGGCGGTGAGATACTCTCGGTAGATTGCCGGGTTCTCCAAGAAGGGTGGAGGAATCGAACCTGGGTCAGTCACGTACAAGGCAAATGCCCTACCCACTGTGTTATCGCTCCAGTTCCCAAAATAAAATTAACTTATAAAATGTATTTGGGGGGCTGGAGCGATAGCACAATGGGTAGGGCTTTTGCCTTGCACGCAGCCGACCCGGGTTCGAATCTCAGCATCCCATATGGTCCCCTGAGCACTGCCAGCCGGGTGTGACCCAAAAAGCAAAATAATAATAATAATAAAATTAAAAAAAATAAAATAAAATGTATTTGTAATCTATGTCCATGGCCACACAATAAGCAAACATTCAGGATAGACGAGAAAAACATTCCTATTTTGCCTTAATGTTCATTGGCCAGGACCCTGGGACGTGGCCCAGTGGTGGAGCAGAAATGAAGCGAGTTTGGTCTCTTACCCACATCTTTCCCCACAGCCAAGTGGTGATCCCTAAAAAAAATCACAGCAGCAACAACACAAAGGATGTGGGAGTAAAAAGAACCTTTGCCAAAATATGTCAAACTCTGTACTTGATTTTAAGTCCTTACAAATTCAGGGATTAAGAGAGCCAGAAATCTACTACATTTCCCAGCGGATCTGGGTATGAAAGAATGATTTATCTACATGTTCAGTGCCAGCTGAACTGGAAATCAGCTTCTCCTCCTCTCCCAACCTAATGCAAAAAAAAAAATCTTCTAAGGAAGAGTTTCAGTATAATCTTGAACTTTACTACAGAACATTCTTTTTTTTGGGGGGGAGGGTCACACCTGGCAATGCACTGGGGTTACTCCTGGCTCTGCACTCAGAAATGACTCCTGGCGGTGCTCAGGGAACCATATGGGATTCTGGGAATTGAACCCGGGTCGGCCACGTGGAAGGCAAATGCCCTACCCGCTGTGATATTGCTCCAGCCCCTACTACAGAACATTCTTATTGTTCACAATGACAAAACAACCCTTCTGTAGTTTTAAACCTAAATTTTTGTGGAGTAGTCTTAAAAATCTCAATCCAAAATTTAATTAACAGTTCCCACACTGTTAGTTCTAAATAAATCAAAGAGTCAAAAACCTCATAAAAGCTACATTTATCCCAGATGTGAAAGATTTTTTACAAATAATATTGAGGGGCAAATGAACAGTTCACAGTCTAAAAAAATATCACCCTTGAAATGAACAGAAACTTTCCCAAAGAAGAAATCCGAATGGCTGAGAGGCACATGAGAAAATGTTCAACATCACTAATCATCAGGGAGATGCAGATCAAAACAACAATGAGATATCATCTCACACCACAGAGACTGGCACACATCCCAAAAAACAAAGCAACCGATGTTGAAGTGGATGTGGGGAGAAAGGGACTCTCCTTCATTGCTGGTGGGAAAGCCAACTGGTCCAGCCCTTTTGGAAAACAACATGGACAATTCTCAAAAAATTAGAAATTGAGCTTCCATTTTGACCCAGCAATACCACTCCTGGGAATATATCCCAGAGAGGTAAAAAGGTAGAGTAGAGATGACATCTGCATTTCAATGTTCATTGCAGCACTGTTTACAATAGCTACAATCTGGAAAAAAAACAGAGTGCCCAAAAACAGATGACTGGTTAAAGAAACTCTGGTACATCTACACAATGGAATACTATGTAGCTGTCAGAAAACATGAAGTCATGAAATTTGCATATAAGTGGAACAACATGGAATGTATCATGCTGAGTGAAATGAGCCAGAAAGAAAGAGACAGTCTTAGAAAGATTGCACTCATGTGTGGAATATAAAGTTGCTGAGAGGTACAAGCTTGCAATGATGCAATTTCTGGCAGGTATTTCTTTGGACTTAGTTACTTAAACACTAAAATACAGAAATCCAAAAACATGCGGCCACTAGTGCAGCCACTGGACCTCATATCTCTCCATTCTCAGCAATGGAAAACAAATTATCAAATGCTTCCTTTTCAGCTGGTCTGACTTTAGGGGGGAGAAACTCCAAACAATAATAGTGAGTTTTTTGTTGAAATATTGAATATAACCAAAGTAAAGTGAAAGTAAAGTGAAATTTATCAGTTACACAGGCAGGGTGGGGGGCTGGGGAGGTGGGGGGGAGGAAGGAGGTATACTGTGATTCTTGGTGGTGGAATATGTGCACTGGTGAAGGGATGGGTATTCGAGCATTGTGACTGAGACTTAAACCTGAAAGCTTTGTAACTTTCCACATGGTGATTCAATAAAAGAAAAAAAATTTTTAAAAATCACCCAACTATTAAGGACATAGAGCCCTGAGCTAAAATATACAGAAATCAATGTTAATGTTTAAAAACCATCACCTCTGGCATAAAGAACAAAGTATGTTAAAAAGTTATTTGATGAATATAAAAACAGAAAACAATTTTGGAGAAGAAAAGTATTCTATGAGTCCCAGAATAAAGCAGAGTAGATATATAAAACAAAGCCCTTGGAAGAGAGCGATGCAGAATCTCACATGGCAGAGCCTGGGAAGGTCCCTGTGGCATATTCGATATGCCAAAAACAGTAACAATAATGAGCCTCAATCCCCTGACCCTGAACGCGACAGGGATGAATGAAGATGTTACTGGAGCCCACTTGAACAAATCTATGAGCAACAGGATGACAGAGATACAGATATATCAATGGCAACTTGCCAAAGGTAAGAAAATACCTAAAATCAAAAGAGCGTATTATAAGAACACAAGGGTAACTTTAGACGTTTCTATCACTGGGTAAATCTAAGACAATTAGGCTAAGAAAAAGAAAGGTTAAGTACTTAATTAAATAGAAAAAAATGGACCAGAGAGATAATATAGCAGGTAAGGAACTTGCCTTGTACACAGCCGGGTTCCATTTCTGGAAACAGATGTGGTCCCTCAAGCCCCATCAGATGTGATCACTGCATAGAGCCAGGAGAAAGCCCTGTGGCCCAAACCTCAATGATGAAGATAATAAGAAGAGTAACAAACATAAGACCTTTGAGAAAATAGACTATAAATTCCTATCGAGTCAATACATTCCAAAGGGGATAAATGCACAGTTCTTGCTTTTGTTCGAATACTGAGGACTGGCGCAACTGGAGTAACTGTTGGAGTTAGAAATATTTCATGACCATCTTGATGAAGACCAAATCAGGCTCAAATCATCAAGTGATGCCAAATACTAGGGAATTTTTTTTCAAAACACCAAATATATATTTACATCCATGTAAACACAAAATTTTAAGCTGAAATAAATCACAAATAAAACAATTTGTGTGCTGTTTGACAATTTAAATATTGACAACAAAAATGAGTCAAACCGGGATGATATAAGCAAACAGCCAATGAATTTCTGGTCTATTTAGCACAGCAGGTACTACTTAGCACAGGGTACTATTTAGCACAGCGGGTAGGGCATTTGCCTTGCACGCGACCGACCCAGGTTCCATTTCTCCATCCCTCTCGGAGTGTCCAGCAAGTTACCGAGAGTATCCTGCCCTCACGGTGGAGCCTGGCAAGCTCCCTGTGGCGTATCCGATGTGCCAAAAACAGTAACAAGAAGTCTCACATGGAGACGTTACTGGTGCCTGCTCGAGCAAATCGATGAGCAACAGGATGACAGTGCTACAGTGCTCAGAAGAAAAACAAATAAAACAGTATTATCTCAGGATAGAGAGAGTATAGGAGGCAAGTAGCATGTGGCTGTGTCTGCCATGACCCCAACTTATCTCCTGAGCACTGCTGCCAGGAGTCACTCCTGAGCACAGAGCCAGGAACCGCCCCGGAACACCACTGGGTGTGGTCTCCAAATAAAAAGAAACCAAAACTTAGTATTCCCAAAGTTAGTATGGATAGACAAAAGAAAACAAAAACAACGTGACAAACATAACATATTTCTCCTTGTACAGCTTATAAACTAAAACAACTGACATTATGGTTTTGTTTTGTTTTTTTTTTTTGGCCAGGGAGGAGTTTGGTCACCACCGAGGAGCTCAGGGCTTTCTCTTACTCTGTGCTAGGAGACCCCGGGTGGCCAAGTGCTAGGCAAATGCCGTATTCCCTGTACTGTCTCTCTGACCCTCAAGCTCAATCCTTGTGTTTGTTTGGCAGCCACAACCAGCAGTGCTGAGGGGCTATTCCTGGTTCTGTGCTCAAGAGTGGCCCTTGGTGGTGTTCACGCTACTGGGGATTTGAACCTGGAGTCAGTGCAATGCATGTGAAGTGTAAACTCATACTCTTGATCTCCTGGGCACCTAGTACCTTAATATAATCAGATACATGGTCAGGAAATAAAAATTGGAAAGCTCCCCAAATCTCAGCATAACTTTAACTGACTTTTTTTTTTTCCAGATAGGTGTGGTGAATTTTTTAAGATACACGTTGAATTTCAGCCCTATTTCCTTTTATGATACACACGTAAGAGTCAGACCCACCAGATTAGGCAAAGACGAAGCCAATCATCTTGTAAATACGGCAATCTTCAAAAATGGGCTGTAAAAGTGTAAAATGATAAAAACAAAGATCTAGATTATGTACCCATGACTCAGCTCGTGAACAGGAAGACTGGTCAGTGGCACCCATGAACTTCAATGCAATGTCAGCAGACTGCTCTAGAATCAGGGCCCCTGGCTTCTCGTGAGCTCGTATGCTCAAGCAGTCAGCCTTCAGATTGCATACGGAGAATCATGCCTCATGAAGGACTCTGCCGGACTCCATGAGGGAGGCACAGTGAAAATCCTTGAAAGTTTTCTTAATAAAATTCTGTATGGTTGCTATGCCCATGGACTCAGCCTGGAGGGCACATTGGGTTCAGAACTAAACTTTAAGTTCTCTAGGAAGCCAACTGTGGCTATTCTCTTAAAACCTAAATGGCGTGTGCACTGGAAAAAAGAAATATTAATGATTAATCTATCTGTGAAGAAGACAGCCCTCGGAGGGGGGCGGGTTGAGTTTCCCTTTCTGCCTCGAGCAGAGCCCTGGCAGCCGAAGACCTCCGGAACAGAGCCACAGCCATGCTCAAGGCCACTCTTTACACATTTGGACGAGTCTCACGCATGAAGGAACTGGCAGAAGAACCCAGGTGTGCGGGACCCGGGGCTGAGACCTCCAAACCTGCTCAGATCGGGACTGGGCCTCCTCCTCCTAGATCTCCCATTTTCCAGTAGCTTGGTAACCACACCCACAAACTGCCCCATGCGTCGTGTAATCCCATCAATGGCCAAGATCTAGAGACTTTAAAACAAAGCTTCCAGAAGCCCGGCCTCTCGGCCACTCGACCTCTTATAGCCTAGTTCTCCCTCTCAGAGAACCTGGCAAAGTACCGAGAGCATCCTACCCGCACGGCAAGCTCTCCGTGGCATACTTGATATGCCAAACACAGCAACAATGATGGGTCTCATTCCCCTTTCCCTGAAAGAGAGACTCCAATGCAGCACCTCTGAGAAGAATGAGTAAAGAGAGGCTGCTAAAATCTCAGGGCTAGGACTAATGAAGATGTTACTGGTGCCTGCTACAGTGAATCTATTTGTATAAACTTAGTATCTTCCACAAACTGCAAACTAGTTTCAGGGATGAAACATAGAAGATGAAACATGTAATTATGCCGTGGGAAAATGGAGCATCTTGACTGAGCAGTCAAAGTTACTAATAACATCAGCAAATGAACAAAAGTGTCAGTTGGTCTGTGGCTGTGACACAGAGGTAGAAAGTGTCACCTATGTCATACTCCAGCTAAGAATGTATAGCCTCCTTAACCATAAACACCAGACAAGTCCAGAAAGAAAAAAAATTCTACTTCAGAAAAAGTTATGGAAGAAGAGAAAAGAACTGTGTATTTTTAATAAAATTTGAAAAGATCAGAAATAGATTCCAGACTGAAGAAGGCAAACAGGTATGGCAACTAAAAATGATACATAACTCTAGATTCTATCAGAGAAGAAAAGTCATAAAAGAAAAAATTAAGTCAACTGGCAAAAATGGAATACAGATGGTAATTGTACGAACATGTTATTTACTGAGATTATTGTATAAGAGAGCACTCCTATTTTTAAGAAATATAAATGGAAGTATTTAGGGCAAAATATACAATAAAAGCATTTTACTTTCAAATAGTTCAAAAAAAGATACATATGAAAAAAAAGTAAGCAATAAAAAATGGAATAAAATGATTACTACTAAATCTGAGAAAAAATAAAATAAATTTAAATGCACAATAGTTATTCATATAGTTGTTAAACATCTATACTTTAAACTTGAAGCTATTTTCAAATTAAATTATTAAAAATGAGTCTTGAAAAATTAATTAAAATGAAAAATCTTATAAATGAAATTTAATGCAAGTTTGATACAGCTGAACCAACAAAAGTTTTTGAAAGAAAATAAGGAATTTTCTAAAAATTGAAATTTCCTTAACATTTCTAGAAGAAAATAAGGAAGTTTCCAAAATGCAGTTAATATCATTGTTAAGAAAGATATGTATTATTTAAGAAATTATTAAAAAATAAATATAAAATGTGAAACAAGCACTATTTGAATAAAATTTAAGTAAAATGTATTCAGTCTTTTACACTCATTTTCTAAAAACTGAGTTTTTAGACCTGGGTTTGATCCAGTTGAACTGGTTTGATCCTGACACTCTATATGGTCCCCAAGCCAGCCAGGAGTGCTCCCTGAGCACAAAGTCAATAGTAAATCCTGAGCACTGCTCTGTATGGCCCCAAACCAATCTTTTAGTATATATTAAAAATAGAAATGTTTCATATTAAAAGGAAAGAACATAAGATTTTAAGTATTCTAAGTTCCCTGTATTACTCAATATTTCTTCTTCATAACTTTTATTTGTTTTCCTTTTTTATTTTTTTTCTTCTAAATAACTTTTAACTGTGACAGCTTTCTCTAATTTTTTTAGAATACCATAGTACAGAAATACTTTTAAAAAAAAGGTGGCAGGAGGGATATTGGGAATGTTGGTGGTGGAGAATGGGCACTGGTGGAGTATTTGAACATTGTATGACTAAAATGTAATCATGAAAGTTTATAAGTCTGTAACTGCATCTCACAATGATTCATTAAAATAAAATTTAAAAAAATAAATAAATAAAAAAGATGAGAAAAAATTAACAGAAAAAAGAATTTTATGTAAACATAAAAGGCAGAAATAAAGTGTAGGTCTATACATATTTGTATACATACAGAAAGACTACTAATATAAAAACACAGACATACTGAATTCTCAGAGACCACTTTAGAAAATTAACAGCATACCATCATATAAAGTCTCAATGAAAGGATTCATATCATACATTCCATGTTCAGGAAACATAAATAAAAATAACCATATAACTGAAGCCAAGTCATGCTTATAAATGCATGTTAAAGAAGAAATTACAGACAAAAATAACTTCTAATCAAACTACAAAAATGATATCAAAATATGTGAAATGTAGATAAAGTGGTACTTAGAGGAAAATTTATAGCTTTAAAATGGACATCTACTTAAAATCATGAAAAACTAAAAGTTAACAAATTAGGGCAAAATATACAATAAAAGCATTTTACTTTTAAACAGTAAAATTCATAAAAATAAACTATCAAATCTAAAATATATAAAAGGATATATATAAAAAAAGATTAAAAGTGGTACTCTGGAGAGACTAATAAATACTTTCAGTATGAACTTTTTTAAAAGGCAACATTCGACATAAATAACACAAATAACCAATTGTAGGAAATGAAGATGATTAAGTACAAAGCAGCAAATATTTTAAAAAAAGAGGGCATCTAGATTATTGAATATTTTTTAAAGTTTCTATGGAAACAGGAAATATAAAGTAATTAAACTGATGCGAGGAAAAGTGGCTAAATGAAATTCTATTCTAAATACTTAGAAGAATTTTTAAAAGAAATTACAAAGAGAAATCTTTCCTCAAAAAAGTTCCAATCTCACTTGGATGGTTTAATGTGCCCACTGCCTATTCTTCAAATAAAGTTTTTTTCCAAAACACAGTCACATTCATTTATGATATTAGCTATCGCTGCAGTTACAAGAGAATTGAGAGAAAGAAATCATGTGGTTCACAGAATCGAAAAAACACATAGTCAGAAAAAAGTCCAACAATCATAAATTTTAAACCAAAGCTAGTAACAAATTCAATCAAATACCAAAGGTAGAAATGATTCCATTTTACAACTAATTTTACTGGTTTAATATATAACCTGCATACCAGCTTCACAAAGATAATCTGAGGTTTATGTGTGTGTGTGTGGGGGGGGGGAGTCACAGGACAACTGTACTCAAGAACTTGAATAAAAACTTTTAAAAGCACACAAAACACTCTAAATAAAATATCAGAAAACTGAATCCATTGTTGTGTAAAAATATATATTATCAATTTAAGTTTAAATGAAGAATTAGTTTGACTAGATATGATGTAATGTTCCATTGTATTTTATCACACTAACAGAAAATGTGATAAAAAGTTTGAGTCAAGCCATATCATTGCAATAGATTAAAAAAAGGTACAGTGAAACTCAATTGACATACATAATAAAAGTTAAATTTTAGCAAACTACAGAGAATGACAATTTCTTTTACTGATAAAGACTACTTAACAATGAAACAAAACCAAAAACTGATATTGCAACATTCAAAGTTCTTCTAAGATTAATGCAAGCAATCCTGTTGTATATTCCTGGGAAAACCAAGAATAAGAAATAAAGGACTTTTTAAAAACCTTGTTGCATCACATAGAGGATCTAGAAGAAGACACACACACGCACAAAATTCACAGACAAAAAATTCAGCAAGGTTGTCATCTTCAAAATCAATAAACAAAACAAATGCATTTTTACACACATCATTTCTTGTAAATATTTTTTTTACTGTGGTAAAATATATGTAACACAAATATTTACCATTAACTACTACATGCACAGTTCAGTTTATGCTCAAGTTTAACTATGCCCAGGACTTATTTCACGCAACCAAACTGAACTCCAAACACATTGAATAATGAGTCCCCCTCCTCCTTCCCCTAAACCATGACAGCCACCAGGCTAACTTTATGCCTCCATGACTCTGAATACTCAAGGCGCCTCATATTCATGGACTCAGACAGCTTTTGCCCTTTTGTGACAGGTTTCTTTCACTTAATATAATGTATTCAATCTTTGAGCAGGTTGTAGCATGTGTCAGAATTTTCTTCCTTTTTCAGGCTGCATAACACCTAATTATATGGATAGTCTATTTTTATTCATCTGTCAAAGAGCACTTGGGTTCCACTCTGCTGTTTTAAACACTGGTGTACAAATAACTGTACAAATGACTGCTTTCTCTTTTAGCAGGTATAGAAATTTCAAAATTAACTGCACAATTGTAGGCTAACACATCTTAAAACTAACATGGAATAGCTAGATCCTACAAATATACAATTTAGTATGTGTGAGGAGAGAAGAATTAAGAAAACCTTAAGAGACAATGAAAGTGTGAAAGTGCGGGAGCTGGAGGACCAGAGGTAGGGCACTTGCTTCACTGCAGCTAACCCCCATTCAATCCCCAGGACCCTGAGCCTACCAGGAGTGATCTCTGAGTGCTGAACCGGAAGTAGGCCCAAGCACTGCTGGGTCTAACCCAGAAACAAAAACAACGAAAAGTATGAAAATGTGTTTGATCCTAAAAAAAGGGAATATTTAGGCTTTATTGTTTGGAAAAGTATAGATAATGCGTAAGTATCTGCACTGATAAGCAAAATATTGTCATAAAAGTCATTGTCACTGTCATCCCACTGTCATCAATTTGCTCAAGCGGGTACCAGTAACGTCTCCATTGTGAGACTTGTTACTGTTTTTGGCATATCAAAGATGCCATCGGTTACTTGCCAGGCTCTGCCATGCTGGCGGGATACTCTAGGTAGCTTACCAGGTTCTCTGAGACTGGCAGAGGAATCGAACCCAGGTGAGCCGTGTGCAAGGCAAATGTCCTACCCGCTGTGCTATAAAAGTCAGTATAGATTAAAAATCATCTAAATATACCATTCAATATAAATGAAAAATTAATTCGTTAAATAGAATAACATCCCTTAGATAGGGTAGGAATAAACAGACCTTTCTTAATAGGGAGCAACTGTAAGCACTGTCAGTGAATGCCGTATTCAATGGCAAAGTGGTAAAATACTTGTCTTGCCTTTTTTTTTTTTTTTTTTTGGTTTTTGGGTCACACCTGCTGATGCACAGGGGTTACTCCTGGCTCTGCACTCAGGAATTACTCCTGGCGGTGCTCAGGGGACCATATGGGATGCTGGGAATCAAACCTGGGTCGGCCGCGTGCAAGGCAAATGCCCTACCCGCTATGCTATCACTCCAGCCCCCTTGTCTCGCCTTTTAAAGAAGCTCCTTAAGTGCTTCTTTTGGCAGGGCATTATTATTATTGTTGTTGTTGTTGTTATTATTATTATTCATTTCTGGGTCACACCCGGTGATGCTCTGAGGTTATTCCTGTCTTTGTATTCAGGAATTACCCCTGGCAGTGCTGAGGGGACCATATGGGATGCTGGGAATTGAACTCAGGTTGGCCTCATGCAAGGCAAACGCTCTACCCGCTGTGCTATTACTCCAGCCCCCGCATTTTTAAAAAATGTGTTGATTTCCTAAGTTATTACTTTTCCATGAAGCTCTGTCTCATTTGATAGGTCTGCTGTGAATCTAATAAGCTCTCCTTTGTATGCAAGTTCATTTTTTGATCTTGCTGCTTTTAGTATTCTGACTCTATTTTTTTATTGTCATTCTGATCATAACATGTTTTGGAGTTCTTCTATTTGGATCTATTTTCACTCAGACCCTTTGGGTCTCTTGAATCTGAGAGCCTGTACTCCTTAGCTCTGGGAAATTCTTATCTTTGATTTTTTAAACTAGTGGTTTTAAACCACTGAATCTGCCTTCCTGTTCTTCAGGGATTCTTGTATCATTTCTCTTGAGCTCATCTTATAGTTCTCTGGTGTGCTGTTCATTTTTTTCCAGATATTCTCCCCTCCTCCTCCACATTTTCTGTTGTTTTCTAGAGGTTTCCTGCATCTCATCTTGGAGTATGTTAATTTTTTCCTCAGCTACTGTTATTCTGCTTTTTTCTTCTATTGCGTTTTTTATAATACCTATAAGACTCTTCATTTCTGTCATTTCTGATTGCAGTTTTCTCATTTCTACTCTCATATTTTCTTGTGCATTGCTGACTTTCTTCGAGCTCATTAAACATCCCTGAAATGGTGTAATTTCTCAAGTCATTCTCAGAGAGTTTACAGAGCTGGTTGGTACTGGTAGGCCCTTTCGTATTAATATTTTCATTCATTGAGCTTGGTGGTAAAGAGTTTTTAATATAATATGGCAGTGAGATGCTTCACCACAGGGAAAAAATAAAACTAAACTTTAAATATACTGTAGCACTGTAGCACTGTCGCACATGTCGTCCCATTGTTCATCGATTTGCTCGAGTGGGCACCAGTAACGTTTCCATTGTGAGACTTGTTGTTACTGCTTATGGCATATCAAATATGCCATGGGAAGCTTGCCAAGCTCTGCTGTGCAGGTGGGATGCTCTCGGTAGTTTGCTGGGCTCCCCAAGAGGGATGAAGGAATCGAAACCAGGTCGGCCACATGCAAGGCAAAGGCCCTACCTGCTGTGTTATCACTCCAGTCCTAACTCATACTATACACAAAAATAAGTTCTATAAGTGTCAATGAACTGAATATAAAAGCTAAACTATAGTATTTTCAGAAAATAATGTGACACTTTTAAGACCTTAGAGTGCAAAAGCAGTCTTAAGATAGAATATAAAAATACAAACTATAAATGAAAATCTTGGTATATTAAAATTTTTAAATGAAAATATTTCATTAGTCAAAAACATGATAAATGTAATGAGTAAATAAGTCACAATATGTAAGCTGTGACACAAGTTATTCATCCATAAGGAAAGAGTTACCAGAACACATTATAAATGTTGTTAAAACTAGGTGTGAAAAATTCATAAATAAAAATGTGGCTTAAAGGCCTAGAAAGGATACTCAAAAAGAGTCAATGAGAACAGAGAGAAAAGGTCAAGCTAAATACCTCATGAGGCTATTGTACACAAACAGGGTATTCTTTGTTACTCATTACGCTGACAGAAACATTTGAGAGACAGTACAGTGGGTAAGGTGCTGGCCTGTAGGCACCCACCCTGGGTTGGATCCTCAGCACCACACAGAGTCCCAAAGGTCCTTCCAGGAGTGGTCCCAGACCACAGAGCTAGGGGAAAGCCACAAGCACTGCTGGGTGTGGCCCCCAAATCAAAACAAGCAAACAAAAAAGCTACCAGGGAGTGGGGAGAGTATGTACAACTATGTACACTGCACACTGTTAGCATAGAAAACTGGTAGATTTGGCTTAAAAATCAACTTGATGTTCAAGAATACTATGAACTAACGCCCCAAATTCTAATCTTACATAAAAATCAAGACTATGTGCCAGAAAACATGGAAAATTACAGTCATGTTGTCCTACTTGTGATAGCTGAAAACGGAAATAACCTCTATTTCCCATTGTCTCTTAATGGAAGAACTATGTAAACTATGGTCTACTAATACAATGGCACATCATACAGGGCTGTTGATGAGTGGTTACAGCGACAGAGCTAACATAATTGACTTCCAGGAACTACAGACCAGGAAATCAGATCTGTGAAACAACTCAATTTATAGAAAGTTCAAATGAACAAAACCAAATCATTGTTTAGCAGACAAAAATACATTTACTGCGAGTGAGTCGTTTTAAGTATTCAAACAGCAAATCATTGCTCACTCTCACATAACTGGATGTGCAAATTATATAGTTATTGTCGGTTTCTATTATGCCTGAAAGAGTTTTATAATATCAGCAGTAACTTGAGTCCAGCACATGCCAGGGAAGTACCCAACCTGCTGTACTATTGCTCCAGTCCCATCGTGTTGAGTTTTCTAAACTGTGATCCCCTAAAGTGCACTACTTTTCATTACATTCAGACTTTCTAAAGATGAACGTAGAGAATGATCAAAATTCCACCCTTTTCATTAACAATTTGCCATTTTGCAGCTTGTTTTGGTGCTACCAGGTGGTGGGCACCAGATTCTTGAGCTGGGATGGGGGAGTAGGGCGAGTCACTCCAGGGAGTGCTCCCTCAGGGTATCATGCAGGGCTAGGAAAATGAGTCTAGGCCTTCTGTGTGCAAAGGCATGCATTCAGCCTGAGGTGCCATCTCCATCTCCCAAATTTGCCACTTTTCATGATTCAAATGGCTATGAATATGTCACAGTTACTGTCACTGTCAACCCATTCCTCATCGATTTGCTCAAGTGGGCACCAGTAACATCTCTATTTTTTTTTTTTTTTTGCTTTTTGGGTCATACCTGGTGATGCACAGGGGTTACTCCTGGCTCTGCACTCAGGAATTACCCCTGGCGGTGCTCAGGGGACCATATGGGATGCTGGGATTTGAACCCGGGTCGGCCGCATGCAAGGCAAATGCCCTACCCGCTGTGCTATCTCTCCAGCCCCCAACATCTCTATTTTGAGACTTGTTGTTACTGTTTTTTGGCATATTGAATACACCATGGGTAGCTTGCCAGGCTCTGCCATTCAGGTGAGATACTCTCAGTAGCTTGCCGGGCTCTACAAGAGGGGTGGAAGAATCAAACTCCGGTCGGCCGCGTGCAAGGCAAATGCCCTACAGCTGTGCTATCGCTCCAGCCCATGAATATGTCACTATGTAAAATTATACTTGGATGAAAAAGCAATAAGGCGTATCTGCTGTACCAAGGGGTGCTAGTATTGTAATATCAGAGTTTGGGCCCCTTATCAAGGAAATACGTACAGTAATATTTTAGAGGGACAAATAACTCAAGACCCTAAATAACCAAGCATTGACCCCTAAATCCCTTAGGAATTATTCCTATTAGATCTTAAGAGACAGAAAAGTACTGTTAGGAGAGAATTGTTTGACTACTGGATGTTATTTAAGGGTTAGAGTCCCTTTTTAAAGATAATTTATATGCCCTGGATGGCAATATTGGACTCCATAAGTGCCTCAGTAAAATAACTTTCAGAACAACTAAATCTGAAAGATATTTCTTAATAATATTAAAGAACACTAATGTTATTGTGTTCAGTGAAAAAAAGGTGGCTAAAACATGTAGAGTAATAGTTATAGTAAGCTCTGTCTACAGTAGTAATACCTATAAGGAATTAATACTTAAAAGGAGATGATGTTGAAAATATTAGTTAAAATGAGCACTAGGTTACTTTTTCTTACATAGCTCATACATATCTTGATATTATACATATGTATATTTTATGTAGATATAATATACATCTATGACATAGTAGAAACATGTGGTAAGGGAAACATGATTATCTATAAAGGCAAAGGCAAACCCTATCTAAGGACTCATGAGACTTATAATAAGTTCCATGTTAAGTCAGCCTATTAAATGAGCCAACCTTATTCAAATATTCTAGGAGGGAGTTCCTGCAAACCTAAATATCTCAAGAGCTGCCATATATGAATTTACAAAAAAACAACATAACTCCAGCATATCTAAAGTATTAATTTCAAATCTATTAGTTCAAGTGAATCATCACTAGTACTGCTTGATGTACCGCCAGGGAAATACAACAGCCTAAACACCACATAAGCCATTCAATTGAACCAAATCTGTATTTGATATATACGTACTCTAACACATTCTCCCCCTTTTCCTTTCATAAAGAAAAACAGATTATGAAAGCTTGGCTTGAGGCTGTAATTTTGTAGAAGATGCCAGCATAGTTGTTTTCAAGTAAAAAAAAAAAGTTGCACTTTTGTACTCTGAGACCTCTTGTTTTAATTTATGCAAAGCTTAAAACATTTTGTTAGGCCTGAGTGAGACCATCTGTGCTAGAAATAAAAGATGCCTAAGGGTAAAATAGGCAAGAATAGTAATGCTGAATGTGTGGAAGGCAGTAGGCAGCCTATGGGTTTTGCAACTACTGCTGTGACCTTTACTACTTTAGAGAAGAAACAAGGGTAATTTCCATATATTGCCTCTTCTAGAAGCAGCCCCATATCCCTCCACCTCTTGCTCTTTCTTTCTCCCTCCCTCCCTAATAATAAGAAGTTGGCAAAGCATATCTTACACAGAAAAACTGTAACAGTTTTGAGAATTGTCCTTTCAGATACTCATCCACACTCAGCTGGGTATGGATTAAGGGAAGACAAAGATGAGACAACGAAAGACCTGTATGAATGAGATTTACTCAGGAGAAACGAGAGAACTCTACTGAAGAGCTAACAGGAGAAAGGGAGTGAGAAAGAACTGAGCGGAGATGAGTGCTCAGTGTCAGCATGCTGCAAAGGCAGTTCATATTTATTCTTATGAATTGTCTAATTACACGTAATGTGAAGATGCTATTTGTGGAGCCAGAACTAAAATAATAAAAACCAAGACAAAAGCATAAGGAGGAAGGGATGCATGACTAGAAAGAAGACAGGGAGAGAAGAAATGGAGGAACAGTGACCTCAGAGACTAGCCAGGGAGTCGTCAACCGTGTTCTAATTTTATCAGCTCTCCAGCTGTCTCAGACTCTGTTTGAGGTTGGATACTCCATATTCTTTGCAACCATACAATTGGCTCTATGCAGCAGTGAGAAGTGATGAAACCATCTGCACTGACAGAAAGTCTGTCTTGGGTCACGATTACCAAGATACCTACAGAAATGACACTGTGCCTGCCAATTAGGATATTTGATTAACTGCCAAGACCTACTTCTCTCCTTAATGGCAACCTTAGAGGAAGGGAACTGCACCAGTACTTGCTCAGCTGAACTGTCACTCTGGAAAAATGTACCCAACAAGGTACAAGGTACAACAAGGGTTGTTATTGTGCCCAAACTGAACAAATTGTTTCAACCACAGGAAGACAGGATGCCTCTGGCAGGCTTCTTCTGGCTTCAGCTAAATGTTCTCTCCTAAGATTCCTGAATGGAGCATTTCTTGCACCTGACCAATCACAGCACCCCATGATAGGTGGGCATTGGTACAATGCAGGTGTGTTCCAACAGCCTGTCTTTAAGTCAAAGCTTTTATCCAGAGAACACCACCACTCTTCATTGTTTTTTTTTAATTAATTTATTTTTTAATTAGTGAATCACCGTGAGGGTACAGTTACAGATGTATACATTTTCATGCTCGTGTTTCCCTCATACAATGTTCGAGAACCCATCCCTTTACCAGTGCCCATTCTCCACCACCAATAAACCCAGCATCCCTCCCACCCCCCAGTCCTATCTCCCCCCACCCCCCCTGCCTCTGTGGCAGGGTATTCCCTTTTGTTCTCTCTCTCCAATTGGGTGTTGTGGTTTGCAATAGGGGTGTTGAGTGGCCATCGTGTTAAGTCTCTAGTCTACTTTCAGCACGCATCACCCTTCCCCCGCGTGGCCTCCAACCACATTTTACTTGGTGTTCCCTTCTCTATCTGAGCTGCCTTTTCCCCAGAATGTGAGGCCAGCTTCCAAGCCATGGAGTCAACCGTCTGGTACTTATTTCTACTATTCTTGACACCACCACTCTTTAAAATAATGGCTTTCTTCCTACAATCTAGAAATTAACATTACAAAGGCCTGACCTTATATGTATTAAGTATTCCCCAAAGCAACACAAGAATATTTTGTGAGTTGTTCATATCACATTTCTTTCTTTTGATTACCTTTGGGACTTATTAAGGAATCCACACTCTCTTCCCCTCCCACTTTTTTCTTACAGTGGTCCCACAGGGGCTGGGAATAAAGGAATGGAAAAAGAACCCAAATCAAGGGTGTAATAGTCACATCAAAGACAAAAAACTTTTATTTACCAAGAGAAAGGTTTAAAAAAAACTTCAAAAAAAGTAATAAGCACTCTTATCTAAAGGACATATTCTACAGAAAATGTATATGTAGATAGAATATGGATAGAAATAAGGTATTTTATTGAAGCATTTCTTGTAGAGAACTAACTTTGAAACAAAGGCAAGCATACAGTATTAAGGCACAGAATGTACTAACAAATTATCTTGTGTGTGTGTGGTTTTTTTATCATATACCCTTCTTCTTCTGTAATCTAGAATAGTATGTAGCACTGTCGGCCCATTGTTCATTGATTTTGCTCAAGTGGGCACCAGTAACGCCTCCATTATGATACTTATTGTTACTGTTTTTGGCATAGCAAATACGCCATAGGGAGCTTGCCAGGCTCTGCTGTGCGGGTGGGATACTCTCGGTAGCTTGCCGGGCCCTCTGAGAGGGACGCAGGAATTGAACCGAGGTCAGCCGCATACAAGGCAAACGCCATACCCGTTGTGCTATCACTCCAGTCCAGAATAGCATGTACAAGTCAAAAAGAATTTCGTGATCAAAAATGAAAAAGACAGTATTGGGATAGGATTCTTTCTATCAATTCAGAATTCAAGTAAAACACAACCAAAAGTAGTGGCTTCAACAGCCAGTTTGTGCCAACTGGTACCCAGGAGCAGGACTTTCCTGGGAGCCCATGAAAAAGTGAAACAACTCAGAGGTGGTCAAAAAGTCTCAAAGATTTTCCATTCTTCTGGAGCGATAGCACAGCGGTAGGGTGTTTGCCTTGCATGCAGCTGACCCGGGTTCGATTCTTCCACCCCTCTAGGAAAGCCCAGCAAGCTACCAAGAGTATCCTGCCTGCACAGCAGAGCCTGCAACCTCCCCGTGGTGTATTCAATATGCCCAAAACAGTAACAAGTCTCAAAATGGAGACATTACTGGTGCTCACTCAAGCAAATCGATGAGCAGGGGGATGACAGTGACAGTGATCCCAGTTTCACATATATACAGTGCCACTGACAAAGCAGATTCTCCAACACAACAGCGTGAAAGGAAGGGCTTGATCTCTAATATATTGATGTGTGAATGAAAAATAAAATTAACAATATTGCAAATCCCAGCACATTAAAAATGTAAGAAACATTTAATATTTAAATTAAAAGGCAATTCAAATAGAAAAATCATTTTATTGAAACTACCTTTTCTTTTTTCCTTTTGGGTCATACCCCACAATGCACAGGGTTTACTCCCGGCTCTGCACTCAGGAATTACTCCTGGCGGTACTGACGGGACCATATGGGATGCTGGGAATCAGACCCGGGTGAGCCTCATGCAAGGCAAACACCCTACCCACTGTGCTATCGCTCCAGCCCTGAACCTACTTTTTAAATTATAAACATTATCTAGACTTAAGCAAAAAGAAAACTACTTCCTCACAGCACTACAGTTATTCAGTTTGGATGCATGTTTTCTCCGTGTTTTCCATGTATATCAAGATTTAGTCTCCAAAACTAAGTTACATGTTGTGTTGTGCATGCCATATACAAAATCAGAGGGTTTACTATGAAAGATGAAAGCATATCTTGGGAAGATAAATGAAGTAAGCACAGGCAGCAGATGAGACCCTAAGAACTAAAACTAATATCTAGAAAAGTCTTCATAATAACCTAACACTAGGTGGGCGAGTGGAGGAAGCAGAGAATCTCTGAGCCTTGTTCTGCATGTAATTTACTCTGACCCCCAAGATGTTAAGTGAACTGTGATAATTTTCTTCCATTTAAAGCTATTTTATAAACACTATTTAGCACTACTTTAGAGTAAGAAAAAAAATCAGATTTGAAGAGCTAAGAAATGTTCCTAGAGCTGAAATGTGGTTCAGGGAATATTCACAAACAAATCCATCTCACTTCAAACACAATGGTACAACTCAAGAGATTATATCAAGGACATGCAGGGTCATGGAAGACACACCCGAGTGAGCATAGCTATATTTCATGAAATATTTTCTGGCCAAGTACCTGTATTCCTTGGCTACTGTGTCCGGGAAAATGGCAGCCCCATTCAAGGGAACACAGGCTTCCTTGGGGCCTAGACCAGTCCCTAATCATTTCTCTATATTCTGCCTTCCTGGTGGGCATGAAACTGTTCTGTGATTCATCGACCCACCTGATCCGAGGATCCCTATCCCATTACTATTTAAACCACTTAATATTCAACTGGTAAGGTAATATAAACATATAAATATTAATTAAGTGGTTTAAACAGGCAGCAAAAGGAGAATCCCAAACTTTTCAGTACCTTCCCTCTTTGGGGTACTCTGTCTTACAGATATCAAGTGTCCAATAAACAGATTTCCAAGAATCCTAGATCCTTACAGTTCGCTGGGAGAATCATTTTACTGTCCCCTAAAAATTATAGCTCAGGGCAGGTCTTCTCTAAATTTCAATGTCAGAGAATAAGAAAGAGGTAAATGGGGGTTAAGAAGTTATAACTAATCTTGTTTTTTTTAAGACTACAGAAGAGAATGGATAAATCGCCTTCTCAAAAGATAAATTATGAACCAGAGTAGCCACTGGGTTCTGGCAAAGCAAGCAGCTCTGGAGTCTGAGGGACAAGGTGACCCAGAGGTGTGGGGCTGGAGAAGGCCCTTAGGAGGGAGCGGGGTGGGAGGGGCAGACTGTAGGGGTGGGAAACTGGACCAAGGTAATTCCTGAACATCTGACAGAGGACACCAAACAGCATCTGAGCAAATAAATATCTGGATTGTCTATAACATGCATCTCCCTCCTGCCAAGTCACCAACAGGACCTGTACTCTGGAAGGGCGGTACTTAACAAGGTACTTCTACTAAGCGGCGCACTGACAGTGGTGCTGTATTACTGTCCGAGACTCCTACAACCACACACGTGCACATCCAGACACACGTGCAGGCATGCACAGGAGCACCCTTGTACAGACATGCACCCATGTGTCCTGAACAACCATGCGTGAGCACCTTGTTTCTCTGCAGCCTCGAAAGTGGAAGAATATAGGAGAGGGACCTGAGAGAGAGAGACGCTTCCAAGAGGGGAA